>NW_022261979.1:10562568-10572568 GCF_002021735.2 Oncorhynchus kisutch | reverse complement strand
TCATCATAGCTATGCAATTTGACAGTTTTCCTTCCTTCCTCTCCCTCTGGTCCATTCGTCCCCACCATCTCTCTTTCTCCCCTCCCTCCCTCCCTCCCTCCCTCCCTCCCTCCCTCCCTCCCTCCCTCCCTCCCTCCCTCCCTCCCTCCCTCCCTCCCTCCCTCCCTCCCTCCCTCCCTCCCTCCCTCCCTCCCTCCCTCCCTCCCTCCCTCCCTCCCTCTGTTCCATTTCTGAGTAAACGTTATTGTTTTGTACCAATGGTTTTCTTTGTGTTCTGTCTCCTCCTGCAGGTATTTTGTGTTGGATCCGGACATGGGTCAGCTGCAGTACTTTGTGAATGAGCACAGTAAGAATCAGAAGCCTCGGGGATCTCTGCCCCTCATAGGGGCCTCTGTGGCCCTCAGCGATGAACTACCACACATGTTCACGGTCCACTCTGCCACTGGAGAGGCCTACAAACTCAGAGGTACGTGGAGAGGATGTCTGTTACTCTACAGATGTTATGAGACAGTTATTATACTGCTCTCTTAGCCTGGCTGGTCCAGGATCTGTTTGTTGCTGGTATCTCCTCCACCACATGTTTCCTCTGGTATCTCCTCCACCACAGGTTTCCTCTGGTATCTCCTCTACCTCTCTCAACCACAGGTTACCTCTTGTATCTCCTCCACCTCTCTCCACCACAGGTTTCCACAGGTTACCTCTTGTATCTCCTCCACCTCTCTCAACCACAGGTTTCCTCTGGTATCTCCTCCACCACAGGTTTCCTCTGGTATCTCCTCCACCACAGGTTTCCTCTGGTATCTCCTCCACCACAGGTTTCCTCTGGTATCTCCTCCACCACAGGTTTCCTCTGGTATCTCCTCCACCACAGGTTACCTCTGGTATCTCTATGTCAGGTTACCTCTATGTCTTGTAGACATACTGTAATGATCTATATATGGGGGTATGTTGAGACATACTGTAATGATCTATATATGGGGGTATGTTGAGACATACTGTAATGGTCTATATATGGGGGTATGTTGAGACATACTGTAATGATCTATATATGGGGGTATGTTGAGACTGGAGACATACTGTAATGATCTATATATGGGGGTATGTTGAGACTGGAGAGACATACTGTAATGGTCTATATATGGAGGTATGTTGAGACTGGAGAGACATACTGTAATGGTCTATATATGGAGGTATGTTGAGACTGGAGAGACATACTGTAATGGTCTATATATGGAGGTATGTTGAGACTGGAGACATACTGTAATGGTCTATATATGGGGGTATGTTGAGACTGGAGACATACTGTAATGGTCTATATATGGGGGTATGTTGAGACTGGAGAGACATACTGTAATGATCTATATATGGGGGTATGTTGAGACTGGAGACATACTGTAATGATCTATATATGGGGGTATGTTGAGACTGGAGACATACTGTAATGGTCTATATATGGGGGTATGTTGAGACTGGAGAGACATACTGTAATGGTCTATATATGGGGGTATGTTGAGACATATTGTAATGATCTATATATGGAGGTATGTTGAGACTGGAGACATACTGTAATGGTCTATATATGGAGGTATGTTGAGACTGGAGAGACATACTGTAATGATCTATATATGGGGGTATGTTGAGACATACTGTAATGATCTATATATGGGGGTATGTTGAGACTGGAGACATACTGTAATGGTCTATATATGGAGGTATGTTGAGACTGGAGACATACTGTAATGGTCTATATATGGAGGTATGTTGAGACTGGAGAGACATACTGTAATGATCTATATATGGGGGTATGTTGAGACATACTGTAATGGTCTATATATGGGGGTATGTTGAGACATACTGTAATGATCTATATATGGGGGTATGTTGAGACATACTGTAATGGTCTATATATGGGGGTATGTTGAGACTGGAGACATACTGTAATGGTCTATATATGGGGGTATGTTGAGACTGGAGACATACTGTAATGCTCTATATATGGAGGTATGTTGAGACTGGAGAGATACTGTAATGATCTATATATGGAGGTATGTTGAGACTGGAGACATACTGTAATGGTCTATATATGGGGGTATGTTGAGACTGGAGAGACATATTGTAATGGTCTATATATGGGGGTATGTTGAGACTGGAGACATATTGTAATGGTCTATATATGGGGGTATGTTGAGACTGGAGAGACATATTGTAATGGTCTATATATGGGGGTATGTTGAGACTGGAGACATACTGTAATGGTCTATATATGGGGGTATGTTGAGACTGGAGACATATTGTAATGATCTATATATGGGGGTATGTTGAGACATACTGTAATGGTCTATATATGGAGGTATGTTGAGACTGGAGACATATTGTAATGATCTATATATGGGGGTATGTTGAGACTGGAGACATACTGTAATGGTCTATATATGGGGGTATGTTGAGACTGGAGACATATTGTAATGATCTATATATGGGGGTATGTTGAGACATACTGTAATGGTCTATATATGGGGGTATGTTGAGACATACTGTAATGGTCTATATATGGGGGTATGTTGAGACTGGAGACATATTGTAATGATCTATATATGGGGGTATGTTGAGACATACTGTAATGGTCTATATATGGGGGTATGTTGAGACTGGAGACATACTGTAATGGTCTATATATGGGGGTATGTTGAGACTGGAGAGACATACTGTAATGATCTATATATGGGGGTATGTTGAGACATACTGTAATGGTCTATATATGGGGGTATGTTGAGACATACTGTAATGATCTATATATGGGGGTATGTTGAGACATACTGTAATGGTCTATATATGGGGGTATGTTGAGACATACTGTAATGATCTATATATGGGGGTATGTTGAGACATACTGTAATGGTCTATATATGGGGGTATGTTGAGACATACTGTAATGGTCTATATATGGGGGTATGTTGAGACATACTGTAATGATCTATATATGGGGGTATGTTGAGACATACTGTAATGATCTATATATGGGGGTATGTTGAGACATACTGTAATGATCTATATATGGGGGTATGTTGAGACATACTGTAATGATCTATATATGGGGGTATGTTGAGACATACTGTAATGATCTATATATGGGGGTATGTTGAGACATACTGTAATGATCTATATATGGGGGTATGTTGAGACATACTGTAATGATCTATATATGGGGGTATGTTGAGACATACTGTAATGGTCTATATATGGGGGTATGTTGAGACTGGAGACATACTGTAATGATCTATATATGGGGGTATGTTGAGACATACTGTAATGGTCTATATATGGAGGTATGTTGAGACTGGAGACATACTGTAATGGTCTATATATGGAGGTATGTTGAGACTGGAGACATATTGTAATGGTCTATATATGGAGGTATGTTGAGACTGGAGACATACTGTAATGATCTATATATGGAGGTATGTTGAGACATACTGTAATGGTCTATATATGGGGGTATGTTGAGACTGGAGACATACTGTAATGATCTATATATGGGGGTATGTTGAGACATATTGTAATGGTCTATATATGGGGGTATGTTGAGACATATTGTAATGGTCTATATATGGGGGTATGTTGAGACTGGAGACATACTGTAATGATCTATATATGGGGGTATGTTGAGACTGGAGACATACTGTAATGCTCTATATATGGAGGTATGTTGAGACTGGAGACATACTGTAATGCTCTATATATGGGGGTATGTTGAGACTGGAGACATACTGTAATGCTCTATATATGGGGGTATGTTGAGACTGGAGACATACTGTAATGCTCTATATATGGGGGTATGTTGAGACATACTGTAATGATCTATATATGGGGGTATGTTGAGACTGGAGACATACTGTAATGATCTATATATGGAGGTATGTTGAGACTGGAGAGACATACTGTAATGATCTATATATGGGGGTATGTTGAGACTGGAGACATACTGTAATGCTTTATGCCCAAATATACTTGCTACTTTCATACATTTTTGATAAAGTCCCAAAACACAAACTGAAAGTATTAGAGTGTCTTCACAGTTTCCAGTCTGCCAGTCAGCACTTCCTTAACATGTGGTGTGTGCATCTTCAGCTCCTATACTCTACAGTAATGTGTCTCTCTCTCCCTCTCTCCTTCTCTCACTCTCACTCTGTTTCCGTCTCTCTCTCTCTCTCTCTCGCTCTCTCTCTCTCTCTCACTGTCTCTTTCTCACTGTCTCTCTCTCTCTCTCTCTCTCTCTCTCTCTCTCTCTCTCTCTCTCTCTCTCTCTCTCTCTCTCTCTCTCTCTCTCTCTCTCTCTCTCTCTCTCTCTCTCTCTCTCTCTCTGTAGCTTCGGACGCTGAGGAACAGCAGCTGTGGATGAGTCAGATGCAGCTCTGTGCCCGGCGCCACTCTGACTCCAGTGCCAAGGTAGAATCTATAGGCTATACCACCTCCTCCTTTACATACTGTAGAATCTATAGGCTATACCACCTCATCCTTTACCTACTGTAGAATCTATAGGCTATACCACCTCATCCTTTACCTACTGTATAATCTTTAGGCTATACCACCTCATCCTTTACATACTGTAGAATCTATAGGCTATACCACCTCATCCTTTACATACTGTAGAATCTATAGGCTATACCACCTCATCCTTTACATACTGTAGAATCTATAGGCTATACCACCTCATCCTTTACCTCCTATAGAATCTATAGGCTATACCACCTCATCCTTTACCTACTATAGAATCTATAGGCTATACCACCTCATCCTTTACCTACTATAGAATCTATAGGCTATACCACCTCATCCTTTACATACTGTAGAATCTATAGGCTATACCACCTCATCCTTTACCTACTATAGAATCTATAGGCTATACCACCTCATCCTTTACATACTGTAGAATCTATAGACTATACCACCTCATCCTTTACCTACTATAGAATCTATAGGCTATACCACCTCATCCTTTACCTACTGTAGAATCTATAGGCTATACCACCTCATCCTTTACATACTGTAGAATCTATAGACTATACCACCTCATCCTTTACATACTGTAGAATCTATAGGCTATACCACCTCATCCTTTACATACTGTAGAATCTATAGGCTATACCACCTCATCCTTTACATACTGTAGAATCTATAGACTATACCACCTCATCCTTTACCTACTATAGAATCTATAGGCTATACCACCTCATCCTTTACCTACTGTAGAATCTATAGGCTATACCACCTCATCCTTTACATACTGTAGAATCTATAGGCTATACCACCTCATCCTTTACATACTGTAGAATCTATAGGCTATACCACCTCCTCCTTTACATACTGTAGAATCTATAGGCTATACCACCTCCTCCTTTACCTACTATAGAATCTATAGGCTATACCACCTCATCCTTTACCTACTGTAGAATCTATAGGCTATACCACCTCCTCCTTTACATACTGTAGAATCTATAGGCTATACCACCTCATCCTTTACCTACTGTAGAATCTATAGGCTATACCACCTCATCCTTTACCTACTGTATAATCTTTAGGCTATACCACCTCATCCTTTACATACTGTAGAATCTATAGGCTATACCACCTCATCCTTTACATACTGTAGAATCTATAGGCTATACCACCTCATCCTTTACATACTGTAGAATCTATAGGCTATACCACCTCATCCTTTACCTCCTATAGAATCTATAGGCTATACCACCTCATCCTTTACCTACTATAGAATCTATAGGCTATACCACCTCATCCTTTACCTACTATAGAATCTATAGGCTATACCACCTCATCCTTTACCTACTGTAGAATCTATAGGCTATACCACCTCATCCTTTACCTACTATAGAATCTATAGACTATACCACCTCATCCTTTACCTACTATAGAATCTATAGGCTATACCACCTCATCCTTTACCTACTGTAGAATCTATAGACTATACCACCTCATCCTTTACATACTGTAGAATCTATAGGCTATACCACCTCATCCTTTACCTCCTGTAGAATCTATAGGCTATACCACCTCATCCTTTACCTACTATAGAATCTATAGGCTATACCACCTCATCCTTTACATACTGTAGAATCTATAGGCTATACCACCTCATCCTTTACCTACTATAGAATCTATAGGCTATACCACCTCATCCTTTACCTACTGTAGAATCTATCATTGGCATTTTAAATGTTTTATTCTTCCATTCTACTCTGTTTATTTTCTGTCTGTTTATCTTCTTCTAAGAGGAGGGGGGGAGAAATGGGAATAGCGGCGTTTTGTCCTTTTAATCATCACGTTCAGGAAGCAGTCACAGACCTTCTGCTAGTTTGACCTTCTCTGCTTCTCGTCTCTGACATTCTAGAATCCCAAATGCCATCCTATTCCCTATCTAGTGCACTTCATTTGACCTGCTAGGACCCATAGGGCTTTAGTTCAAAGTAGTGCACTATTCTAAAGGGGATTTCCAGGTGAATAATAAAGGAGTTGATCAAATATATATATATATTTTTTAAATGAATCCTGTTTTTTATTACAAGTTGCAACAGGGCCTCCAGATCAGAAGCAGAGTAAATGTCTTAACGGGGCCTTCTCTTAGAAAAGCTCTTATATATATATATATATATACTCAAATAACGATACGGCATCTGTATGATATTTCAACCTCCTTCTAGTATATATATATAAATCACACAGCACCAAAATGTTCTGGAAACAGCCGCCAGAGAGGCTATAGGAAGTCGCAACGTCAGCTTCTCCAGAATCACACGGTGTCACAGTGACATTATCAGAGTCCCCGGCCCCAGTCTGGAGCCAAACTAGAACCATAACATTCAACACTGACAGACATTTAGTGTCAGATAAACAGATCCAAGGTTGAATCATCAGCACTTTGTTACAACAGAGAATTATAGACGAACAAGTGACCATGGTTATCTGCTGTGTCCCTTTCCCTAAGGGAATTTTTAGTTTTATTTATTTTATTTCACCTTTATTTAACCAGGTCGGCCCGTATTTCACCTTTATTTAACCAGGTCGGCTAGTTGAGAACACCTTTATTTAACCAGGTAGGCTAGTTGAGAACACCTTTATTTAACCAGGTAGGCTAGTTGAGAACACCTTTATTTAACCAGGTAGGCTAGTTGAGAACACCTTTATTTAACCAGGTCGGCTAGTTGAGAACACCTTTATTTAACCAGGTAGGCTAGTTGAGAACACCTTTATTTAACCAGGTAGGCTAGTTGAGAACACCTTTATTTAACCAGGGAGGCTAGTTGAGAACACCTTTATTTAACCAGGTAGGCTAGTTGAGAACACCTTTATTTAACCAGGGAGGCTAGTTGAGAACACCTTTATTTAACCAGGGAGGCTAGTTGAGAACACCTTTATTTAACCAGGTAGGCTAGTTGAGAACACCTTTATTTAACCAGGGAGGCTAGTTGAGAACACCTTTATTTAACCAGGGAGGCTAGTTGAGAACACCTTTATTTAACCAGGTAGGCTAGTTGAGAACACCTTTATTTAACCAGGGAGGCTAGTTGAGAACACCTTTATTTAACCAGGTAGGCTAGTTGAGAACACCTTTATTTAACCAGGTAGGCTAGTTGAGAACACCTTTATTTAACCAGGTAGGCTAGTTGAGAACACCTTTATTTAACCAGGTAGGCTAGTTGAGAACACCTTTATTTAACCAGGTAGGCCAGTTGAGAACAAGTTCTCATTTACAACTGCGACCTGGCCAAGATAAAGCAAAGCAGTGCGACACAAACAACACAGAGTTACACATAAACAAACGTACAGTCAACAACACAATAGAAACATCGATGAACAGTGTGTGTAAATGTAGAAGAGTTGGGAGGTAAAGGCAATAAATAGGCCATGGAGGTGAAATAATTACAATTTAGCAATTAAACACTGGAGTGGTAGATGCACATCATCATCTGCACAAGTAGAGATACTGGGGTGCAAAAGAGCAAGAGGGTAAGTAATAATATGGGGATGAAGTAGTTGGGTGTGCTATGTAGATTGGCTGTGTACAGGTACAGTGATCGGTAAGATGCTATGACAGCTGATGCTTAAAGTTAGAGAGGGAGATATAAGACTCCAGCTTCAGTGATTTTTGCAATTCGTTCCAGTCATCAGACTGCGTCAGCCTGCGTCTCCCTGTACATACAATAACTAAGCAATAAGGCACAACAGGGTGTGGTATATGGCCAATATACCAATGACCCACGAGGTGCCTTATTGCTATAATAAACAGGTCACCAACATGAGTAGAGCAGTAAAAATACACGTTCTGTCATACCCGTAGTATGATATATCACGGCTGTCAGCCAATCAGCATTCAAGGGCTCGATCCACCCAGTTTATAATGTTTAGATAAATAAATCAAATCAAATCAAATCAAATGTATTTATATAGCCCTTCGTACATCAGCTGATATCTCAAAGTGCTGTACAGAAACCCAGCCTAAAACCCCAAACAGCAAGCAATGCAGGTGTAGAAGCACGGTGGCTAGGAAAAACTCCCTAGAAAGGCCAAAACCTAGGAAGAAACCTAGAGAGGAACCAGGCTATGTGGGGTGGCCAGTCCTCTTCTGGCTGTGCCGGGTGGAGATTATAACAGAACATGGCCAAGATGTTCAAATGTTCATAAATTACCAGCATGGTCGAATAATCATAAGGCAGAACAGTTGAAACTGGAGCAGCAGCACGGCCAGGTGGACTGGGGACAGCAAGGAGTCATCATCCAAATATCAATCCAATATCAACAGTTGAATCAAATGCAGGGAAATCACTTCCTGTTTGACTATTTTAGGTACCAGGGTGTCATATGGGAAGCAGACCTTGGTGACGAGCAGCCTGATAGTCTGCTGATACAGGCAGGTGCTGCGCTGACATTAAAAAATATATATATATATTTTGGATTTTCTGTCCACAAAGTGCACTGCCAAGACCACTGAGTCAATGGGGTCAGACATGGTTTTGTTTTGCCCTAGAAAGGAAAGCCTGTAAGAATTCTAATACTGGAGAAACTAGAAGGAAGTTGAAATATCATACAGATGCCGTATCGTAATTCGAGTCAGTTTGCTACAGCAGAAAAAAATAAACCTGCTTCAACAGGAAATGTGAATTGTTCCGTGGATTATAATTACTCAAATTTTGTTTTTGTTTTGGGTAAATCAAGTCTGACATTTTAAAGTGGAAATGACAAACTTTATAAGTCTTTTGAAACCTTGAATCCACGACCAGTTTGCATTTCCTGTTGTTCAAGACATTTCCTGTTGTTCAAGGCATTTCCTGTTGTTCAAGACATTTCCTGTTGTTCAAGGCATTTCCTGTTGCTCAAGACATTTCCTGTTGCTCAAGACATTTCCTGTTTTTCAAGACATTTCCTGTTGTTCAAGGCATTTCCTGTTGTTCAAGACATTTCCTGTTGCTCAAGGCATTTCCTGTTGTTCAAGGCATTTCCTGTTGTTCAAGGCATTTCCTGCAATAACAGCTTCTGTCCCCAAGCCATTAGACTGCTGAACAATTCATAAAAATCACCACCGGACAATTTACATTGACCCCCCCACTCCCCACCCTCCCCTCTTGTACACTGC
The DNA here is from genome assembly GCF_002021735.2 of Oncorhynchus kisutch. Taxonomy (NCBI): domain Eukaryota; kingdom Metazoa; phylum Chordata; class Actinopteri; order Salmoniformes; family Salmonidae; genus Oncorhynchus; species Oncorhynchus kisutch. The sequence continues at coordinate 10,562,922 of NW_022261979.1, read as the reverse complement.
TGCTACTCCTCCTGGTCCCCCCCTGTATATACCCCCCACACTGACTCAGTACTGGTCCCCCCCTGTATATACCCCCCACACTGACTCGGTACTGGTCCCCCCCTGTATATACCCCCAACACTGACTCGGTACCGGTGCCTCCTGTATATACCCCCCACACTGACTCGGTACTGGTCCCCCCCTGTATATACCCCCCCACACTGACTCGGTACTGGTCCCCCCCCTGTATATACCCCCCACACTGACTCGGTACTGGTCCCCCCCTGTATATACCCCCCACACTGACTCGGTACTGGTCCCCCCTGTATATACCCCCCACACTGACTCGGTACCGGTGACATATTGATGCTGGTG
>NW_022261979.1:10527568-10557568 GCF_002021735.2 Oncorhynchus kisutch | reverse complement strand
GTAGGTAGTACTGCTCTGGTAGGGCTGTAGGTAGGTACTGGTGCTCTGGTAGGGCTGTAGGTAGGTAGATAGTACTGCTCTGGTAGGATGGTAGGTAGGTAGGTAGTACTGCTCTGGTAGGGCTGTAGGTAGGTACTGGTGCTCTGGTAGGACTGTAGGTAGGTAGATAGTACTGCTCTGGTAGGATGGTAGGTAGGTAGGTAGTACTGCTCTGGTAGGACTGTAGGTGGGTAGATAGTACTGCTCTGGTAGGATGGTAGGTAGGTAGGTAGTACTGCTCTGGTAGGGCTGTAGGTAGGTACTGGTGCTCTGGTAGGGCTGTAGGTAGGTAGTACTGCTCTGGTAGGGCTGTAGGTAGGTAGTACTGCTCTGGTAGAACTGTAGGTAGGTACTGGTGCTCTGGTAGGACTGTAGGTAGGTAGTACTGCTCTGGTAGGACTGTAGGTAGGTATTACTGCTCTGGTAGGGCTGTAGGTAGGTAGGTAGTACTGCTCTGGTAGGACTGTAGGTATGTAGTACTGCTCTGGTAGGACTGTAGGTAGGTAGTACTGCTCTGGTAGGGCTGTAGGTAGGTAGGTAGTACTGCTCTGGTAGGACTGTAGGTAGGTAGTACTGCTCTGGTAGGATGGTAGGTAGGTAGTACTGCTCTGGTAGGACTGTAGGTCGGTAGTACTGCTCTGGTATGACTGTAGGTAGGTATTACTGCTCTGGTAGGACTGTAGGTAGGTAGTACTGCTCTGGTAGGGCTGTAGGTAGGTAGGAAGTACTGCTCTGGTAGGGCTGTAGGTAGGTAGGTAGTACTGCTCTGGTAGGGCTGTAGGTAGGTAGGAAGTACTGCTCTGGTAGGGCTGTAGGTAGGTAGGTAGTACTGCTCTGGTAGGGCTGTAGGTAGGTAGGTAGTACTGCTCTGGTAGGGCTGTAGGTAGGTAGCACTGCTCTGGTAGGATGGTAGGTAGGTAGTACTGCTCTGGTAGGACTGTAGGTTGGTAGTACTGCTCTGGTAGGACTGTAGGTAGGTACTGGTGCTCTGGTAGGACTGTAGGTAGGTAGTACTGCTCTAGTAGGGCTGTAGGTAGGTACTGGTGCTTGAGTAGGGCTGTAGGTAGGCAGTACTGCTCTGGTAGGGCTGTAGGTAGTACTGCACTAGTAGGGCTGTAGGTAGGTAGTACTCCTCTGGTAGGACTGTAGGTAGGTACTGGTGCTCTGGTAGGACTGTAGGTAGGTACTGGTGCTTGAGTAGGGCTGTAGGTAGGTAGTACTCCTCTGGTAGGGCTGTAGGTAGGTACTGGTGCTCGAGTAGGGCTGTAGGTAGGTAGTACTGCTCTAGTAGGGCTGTAGGTAGGTACTGGTGCTCGGGTAGGGCTGTAGGTAGGTAGTACTGCTCTGGTAGGGCTGCTGCCTGTAGAACTGGGGGTCTGGAGATCTCAGAGGAGAGGAGGCTAGGCTACGCACTTGTCATGGCTGATCCAACCTGTCTCTCTCTGACTTCCCAGCAGTCAGACAGACAGTCAGACAGACAGTCAGACAGACTGTCAGACAGACAGTCAGACAGTCAGACAGTCAGTCAGACAGTCAGTCAGACAGTCAGTCAGCACATGAAAGTGTTTTCTCAGCAGATGTATTTGTTTTCTCAGTATGTAGCGTGGACATTGTTACAGCGTTGCTATAGCGTCGTTACAGCGTTGCTATAGCGTCGTTACAGCGTTGCTATAATGTCGTTACAGCGTTGCTATAGCGTCATTACAGCGTTGCTATAGAGTCGTTACAGCGTTGCTATAGCGTCGTTACAGCATTGCTATAGCGTCGTTACAGCATTGCTATAGCGTCGTTACAGCGTTGCTATAGCGTAGTTACAGCGTTGCTATAGCGTAGTTACAGCGTTGCTATAGAGTCGTTACAGCGTTGCTATAGCGTCGTTACAGCGTTGCTATAGCGTAGTTACAGTGTTGCTATAGCGTAGTTACAGCGTTGCTATAGCGTCGTTACAGCGTTGCTATAGCGTCGTTACAGCGTTGCTATAGCATCGTTACAGCGTTGCTATAGCGTCGTTACAGCGTTGCTATAGCGTCGTTACAGCGTTGCTATAGCGTCTTTACAGCGTTGCTATAGCGTCGTTACAGCGTTGCTATAACGTCGTTACAGCGTTGCTATAGCGTCGTTACAGCGTTGCTGTAGCGTCTTTACAGCGTTGCTATAGAGTCGTTACAGCGTTGCTATAGCGTAGTTACAGCGTTGCTATAGCGTCGTTACAGCGTTGCTATAGCGTCGTTACAGTGATGCTATAGCGTAGTTACAGCGTTGCTATAGAGTCGTTACAGCGTTGCTATAGCGTAGTTACAGCGTTGCTATAGCGTCGTTACAGAGTTGCTATAGCGTCGTTACAGCGTTGCTATAGAGTCGTTACAGCGTTGCTATAGAGTCGTTACAGCGTTGCTATAGAGTCTTACAGCGTTGCTATAGAGTCTTACAACGTTGCTATAGAGTCGTTACAGCGTTGCTATATAGTCTTACAGCGTTGCTATAGAGTCGTTACAGCGTTGCTATAGAGTCTTACAGCGTTGCTATAGAGTCTTACAGCGTTGCTGTAGCGTCGTTACAGCGTTGCTATAGCGTCGTTACAGCGTTGCTATAGAGTCTTACAGCGTTGCTATAGAGTCGTTACAGCGTTGCTATAGAGTTCTTACAGCGTTGTTATAGAGTCGTTACAGCGTTGCTATAGAGTCTTACAGCGTTGCTATAGAGTCGTTAGAGCGTTGCTATAGAGTCTTACAGCGTTGTTATAGAGTCGTTACAGCGTTGCTATAGAGTCGTTACAGCGTTGCTATAGAGTCTTACAGCGTTGCTATAGAGTCGTTACAGCGTTGCTATAGAGTCGTTACAGCGTTGCCTATAGAGTCTTACAGCGTTGCTATAGAGTCGTTACAGCGTTGCTATAGAGTCTTACAGCGTTGCTATAGAGTCTTACAGCGTTGCTATAGAGTCGTTACAGCGTTGCTATAGAGTCTTACAGAGTTGTTATAGAGTCGTTACCGCGTGCTATAGAGTCGTTTACAGCGTGCTATAGAGTCGTTACAGCGTTGCTATAGAGTCGTTACAGCGTTGCTATAGAGTCGTTACAGCGTTGCTATAGAGTCGTTACCAGCGTTGCTATAGAGTCGTTACAAGCAGTTGCTATAGAGTCGTTACAAGCGTTGCTATAGAGTCGTTACAGCGTTGCTATAGCGTCGTTACAGCGTTGCTATAGAGTCTTACAGCGTTGCTATAGAGTCTTACAGCATTGCTATAGAGTTGCTTTCACTTTGTTACAAAGTCAACATGCTAATTCCATGTGTACTACCTCACCAGTCTATGTGTACTACACCACCATCACCATGGTGACACGACAGAGTAGTCTTCTCTCTCCTCCCCTCCCCCCTCCTCCCCCCTCCTCCTGTCCCCCTCCTTCTGTCCCCCTCAACCCCCCTCCTGTCCCCCTCCTCCTCCTGTCCCCCTCCTTCTGTCCCCCTCACCCCCCCCTCCTGTTCCCTCCTCCTCTGTCCCCCTCCTTCTGTCCCCCTCACCCCCCCTCCTGTTCCCCTCCTCCTCCTGTCCCCCTCCTTCTGTCCCCCTCACCCCCCCCCTCCTGTCCCATTTCCTATCTGTCGAAAAATGTCGACAAGTGAAGTTATATAAACTTTTCTTTGTAGAAATAGATGTTGTATCTTGAGTGTATTAGACCGTCTGCTGCGGTGTGACAGATGCTTCAGGCGTTTTGTTTCCATATCCTTCCTCATACCTGGAGCTGAGAGTTCTTCATCCCTCCTCGCCACGGTTCTGATTCTGGGCCTCTATTATCTCTCCCTGGCTTAACCTCTAAAAGTCCAAGTCTACTAAGATAACATATTCAATTGTTTTTAAGATGGTCATACCGGGGATCATTTAAGCTATTTGAATTGGAATTTTAGGAAGCCTGTAGGTATATTTTATTGCTATTATTATATAATACTTGGTCTTTACTACTGAATAAGCCCATAGAAACACATTGAATAACACTCCAACACAATAATATCATAAATGGCAACAAAAATAGACCGTCCAAAAATAAATAATAAGGAATAAGGAGATATAAGAAAGCTATGAAAATGTTTATATATATTTTTTTGGACACATATTCAACCGCTTATTTTTGTTGGCACAAAACGACCTTCATTTGTATGTGTTATGCCATCGTGTTCGTGAGAGCCTCATCTTTCCATAAAGGGGTCATATTAGTTTATAGGCCAAACCGTTCAGACGCTACAGACGTTTCCGTGAGAGCCTCATCTTTCCATAGAGGGGTCATATTAGTTTATAGGCCAAACCGTTCAGACGCTACAGACGTTACCGTGAGAGCCTCATCTTTCCATAGAGGGGTCATATTAGTTTATAGGCCAAACCGTTCAGACGCTACAGACGTTACCGTGAGAGCCTCATCTTTCCATAGAGGGGTCATATTAGTTTATAGGCCAAACCGTTCAGACGCTACAGACGTTTCCGTGAGAGCCTCATCTTTCCATAAAGGGGTCATATTAGTTTATAGGCCAAACCGTTCAGACGCTACAGACGTTTCCGTGAGAGCCTCATCTTTCCATAAAGGGGTCATATTAGTTTATAGGCCAAACCGTTCAGACGCTACAGACGTTACCGTGAGAGCCTCATCTTTCCATAAAGGGGTCATATTAGTTTATAGGCCAAACCGTTCAGACGCTACAGACGTTACCGTGAGAGCCTCATCTTTCCATAAAGGGGTCATATTAGTTTAAAGGCCAAACCGTTCAGACGCTACAGACGTTTCCGTGAGAGCCTCATCTTTCCATAAAGGGGTCATATTAGTTTAAAGGCCAAACCGTTCAGACACTACAGACGTTTCCGTGAGAACCTCATCTTTCCATAGAGGGGTCATATTAGTTTATAGGCCAAACCGTTCAGACGCTACAGACGTTACCGTGAGAGCCTCATCTTTCCATAGAGGGGTCATATTAGTTTATAGGCCAAACCGTTCAGACGCTACAGACGTTTCCGTGAGAGCCTCATCTTTCCATAAAGGGGTCATATTAGTTTAAAGGCCAAACCGTTCAGACACTACAGACGTTTCCGTGAGAGCCTCATCTTTCCATAGAGGGGTCATATTAGTTTATAGGCCAAACCGTTCAGACGCTACAGACGTTACTGTGAGAGCCTCATCTTTCCATAGAGGGGTCATATTAGTTTATAGGCCAAACCGTTCAGACGCTACAGACGTTTCCGTGAGAGGATCGATTTTCAGGATGTCTCCTGGTCTGACAAACAACGCTGTAGCTCGGCCACCTTCCACCACAGATGCAGAAGGCCGACGTACAGTAGACAGATGTGTTGAATTGAGACACAGCCCACACCAAGAAAAACAACTGATATCTCTAGTGGTGGATTGACACACAGCCCACACCAAGAAACCCTGATATCTCTAGTGGTGGATTGACACACAGCCCACACCAAGAAACCCTGATATCTCTAGTGGTGGATTGACACACAGCCCACACCAAGAAACCCTGATATCTCTAGACACAGCCCACACCAAGAAACCCTGATATCTCTAGTGGGGGATTGACACACAGCCCACACCAAGAAACCCTGATATCTCTAGTGGGGGATTGACACACAGCCCACACCAAGAAACCCTGATATCTCTAGTGGTGGATTGGCACACAGCCCACACCAAGAAACCCTGATATCTCTAGTGGGGGATTGACACACAGCCCACACCAAGAAGCCCTGATATCTCTAGTGGGGGATTGACACACAGCCCACAGCAAGAAACCCTGATATCTCTAGTGGTGGATTGACACACAGCCCACAGCAAGAAACCCTGATATCTCTAGACACAGCCCACACCAAGAAACCCTGATGTCTCTAGTGGTGGATTGAGACACAGCCCACACCAAGAAACCCTGATATCTCTAGTGGTGGATTGAAACACAGCCCACACCAAGAAACCCTGATATCTCTAGACACAGCCCACACCAAGAAACCCTGATATCTCCAGACACAGCCCACACCAAGAAACCCTGATATCTCTAGTGGTGGATTGAAACACAGCCCACACCAAGAAACCCTGATATCTCTAGACACAGCCCACACCAAGAAACCCTGATATCTCTAGTGGTGGATTGAAACACAGCCCACACCAAGAAACCCTGATATCTCTAGACACAGCCCACACCAAGAAACCCTGATATCTCCAGACACAGCCCACACCAAGAAACCCTGATATCTCTAGTGGGGGATTGACACACAGCCCACACCAAGAAACCCTGATATCTCTAGTGGTGGATTGGCACACAGCCCACACCAAGAAACCCTGATATCTCTAGTGGGGGATTGACACACAGCCCACACCAAGAAGCCCTGATATCTCTAGTGGGGGATTGACACACAGCCCACAGCAAGAAACCCTGATATCTCTAGTGGTGGATTGACACACAGCCCACAGCAAGAAACCCTGATATCTCTAGACACAGCCCACACCAAGAAACCCTGATGTCTCTAGTGGTGGATTGAGACACAGCCCACACCAAGAAACCCTGATATCTCTAGTGGTGGATTGAAACACAGCCCACACCAAGAAACCCTGATATCTCTAGACACAGCCCACACCAAGAAACCCTGATATCTCCAGACACAGCCCACACCAAGAAACCCTGATATCTCTAGTGGTGGATTGAAACACAGCCCACACCAAGAAACCCTGATATCTCTAGACACAGCCCACACCAAGAAACCCTGATATCTCTAGACACAGCCCACACCAAGAAACCCTGATATCTCTAGTGTTGGACTGACACACAGCCCACACCAAGAAGCCCTGATATCTCTAGACACAGCCCACACCAAGAAACCCTGATATCTCTAGACACAGCCCACACCAAGAAACCCTGATATCTCTAGTGTTGGACTGACACACAGCCCACACCAAGAAGCCCTGATATCTCTAGACACAGCCCACACCAAGAAACCCTGATATCTCTAGACACAGCCCACACCAAGAAACCCTGATATCTCTAGTGGGGGATTGACACACAGCCCACACCAAGAAGCCCTGATATCTCTAGTGGGGGATTGGCACACAGCCCACACCAAGAAGCCCTGATATCTCTAGTGGGGGATTGACACACAGCCCACACCAAGAAACCCTGATATCTCTAGTGGGGGATTGACACACAGCCCACACCAAGAAACCCTGATATCTCTAGTGGGGGATTGACACACAGCCCACACCAAGAAACCCTGATATCTCTAGTGGGGGATTGGCACACAGCCCACACCAAGAAGCCCTGATATCTCTAGTGGGGGATTGACACACAGCCCACACCAAGAAACCCTGATATCTCTAGTGGGGGATTGACACACAGCCCACACCAAGAAACCCTGATATCTCTAGTGGGGGATTGACACACAGCCCACACCAAGAAGCCCTGATATCTCTAATGGTGGATTGACACACAGCCCACACCAAGAAACCCTGATATCTCTAGTGGGGGATTGACACACAGCCCACACCAAGAAACCCTGATATCTCTAGTGGGGGATTGACACACAGCCCACACCAAGAAACCCTGATATCTCTAGTGGGGGATTGACACACAGCCCACACCAAGAAACCCTGATATCTCTAGTGGGGGATTGACACACAGCCCACACCAAGAAACCCTGATATCTCTAGTGGGGGATTGACACACAGCCCACACCAAGAAACCCTGATATCTCTAGTGGGGGATTGACACACAGCCCACACCAAGAAGCCCTGATATCTCTAGTGGGGGATTGACACACAGCCCACAGCAAGAAACCCTGATATCTCTAGTGGTGGATTGACACACAGCCCACAGCAAGAAACCCTGATATCTCTAGACACAGCCCACACCAAGAAACCCTGATGTCTCTAGTGGTGGATTGAGACACAGCCCACACCAAGAAACCCTGATATCTCTAGTGGTGGATTGAAACACAGCCCACACCAAGAAACCCTGATATCTCTAGTGGTGGATTGAAACACAGCCCACACCAAGAAACCCTGATATCTCTAGACACAGCCCACACCAAGAAACCCTGATATCTCTAGTGTTGGACTGACACACAGCCCACACCAAGAAGCCCTGATATCTCTAGACACAGCCCACACCAAGAAACCCTGATATCTCTAGACACAGCCCACACCAAGAAACCCTGATATCTCTAGTGTTTGACTGACACACAGCCCACACCAAGAAGCCCTGATATCTCTAGACACAGCCCACACCAAGAAACCCTGATATCTCTAGACACAGCCCACACCAAGAAACCCTGATATCTCTAGTGGGGGATTGACACACAGCCCACACCAAGAAGCCCTGATATCTCTAGTGGGGGATTGGCACACAGCCCACACCAAGAAGCCCTGATATCTCTAGTGGGGGATTGACACACAGCCCACACCAAGAAACCCTGATATCTCTAGTGGGGGATTGACACACAGCCCACACCAAGAAACCCTGATATCTCTAGTGGGGGATTGACACACAGCCCACACCAAGAAACCCTGATATCTCTAGTGGGGGATTGACACACAGCCCACACCAAGAAACCCTGATATCTCTAGTGGGGGATTGGCACACAGCCCACACCAAGAAGCCCTGATATCTCTAGTGGGGGATTGACACACAGCCCACACCAAGAAACCCTGATATCTCTAGTGGGGGATTGACACACAGCCCACACCAAGAAACCCTGATATCTCTAGTGGGGGATTGACACACAGCCCACACCAAGAAGCCCTGATATCTCTAATGGTGGATTGACACACAGCCCACACCAAGAAACCCTGATATCTCTAGTGGGGGATTGACACACAGCCCACACCAAGAAACCCTGATATCTCTAGTGGGGGATTGACACACAGCCCACACCAAGAAACCCTGATATCTCTAGTGGGGGATTGACACACAGCCCACACCAAGAAACCCTGATATCTCTAGTGGGGGATTGACACACAGCCCACACCAAGAAACCCTGATATCTCTAGTGGTGGATTGGCACACAGCCCACACCAAGAAACCCTGATATCTCTAGTGGGGGATTGACACACAGCCCACACCAAGAAGCCCTGATATCTCTAGTGGGGGATTGACACACAGCCCACAGCAAGAAACCCTGATATCTCTAGTGGGGGATTGACACACAGCCCACACCAAGAAACCCTGATATCTCTAGTGGGGGATTGACACACAGCCCACACCAAGAAACCCTGATATCTCTAGTGGGGGATTGACACACAGCCCACACCAAGAAACCCTGATATCTCTAGTGTTGGACTGACACACAGCCCACACCAAGAAGCCCTGATATCTCTAGACACAGCCCACACCAAGAAACCCTGATATCTCTAGACACAGCCCACACCAAGAAACCCTGATATCTCTAGTGTTGGACTGACACACAGCCCACACCAAGAAGCCCTGATATCTCTAGACACAGCCCACACCAAGAAACCCTGATATCTCTAGACACAGCCCACACCAAGAAACCCTGATATCTCTAGTGGGGGATTGACACACAGCCCACACCAAGAAGCCCTGATATCTCTAGTGGGGGATTGGCACACAGCCCACACCAAGAAGCCCTGATATCTCTAGTGGGGGATTGACACACAGCCCACACCAAGAAACCCTGATATCTCTAGTGGGGGATTGACACACAGCCCACACCAAGAAACCCTGATATCTCTAGTGGGGGATTGACACACAGCCCACACCAAGAAACCCTGATATCTCTAGTGGGGGATTGACACACAGCCCACACCAAGAAACCCTGATATCTCTAGTGGGGGATTGGCACACAGCCCACACCAAGAAGCCCTGATATCTCTAGTGGGGGATTGACACACAGCCCACACCAAGAAACCCTGATATCTCTAGTGGGGGATTGACACACAGCCCACACCAAGAAACCCTGATATCTCTAGTGGGGGATTGACACACAGCCCACACCAAGAAGCCCTGATATCTCTAATGGTGGATTGACACACAGCCCACACCAAGAAACCCTGATATCTCTAGTGGGGGATTGACACACAGCCCACACCAAGAAACCCTGATATCTCTAGTGGGGGATTGACACACAGCCCACACCAAGAAACCCTGATATCTCTAGTGGGGGATTGACACACAGCCCACACCAAGAAACCCTGATATCTCTAGTGGGGGATTGACACACAGCCCACACCAAGAAACCCTGATATCTCTAGTGGTGGATTGGCACACAGCCCACACCAAGAAACCCTGATATCTCTAGTGGGGGATTGACACACAGCCCACACCAAGAAGCCCTGATATCTCTAGTGGGGGATTGACACACAGCCCACAGCAAGAAACCCTGATATCTCTAGTGGGGGATTGACACACAGCCCACACCAAGAAACCCTGATATCTCTAGTGGGGGATTGACACACAGCCCACACCAAGAAACCCTGATATCTCTAGTGGGGGATTGACACACAGCCCACACCAAGAAACCCTGATATCTCTAGTGTTGGACTGACACACAGCCCACACCAAGAAGCCCTGATATCTCTAGACACAGCCCACACCAAGAAACCCTGATATCTCTAGACACAGCCCACACCAAGAAACCCTGATATCTCTAGTGTTGGACTGACACACAGCCCACACCAAGAAGCCCTGATATCTCTAGACACAGCCCACACCAAGAAACCCTGATATCTCTAGTGGGGGATTGACACACAGCCCACACCAAGAAGCCCTGATATCTCTAGTGGGGGATTGGCACACAGCCCACACCAAGAAGCCCTGATATCTCTAGTGGGGGATTGACACACAGCCCACACCAAGAAACCCTGATATCTCTAGTGGGGGATTGACACACAGCCCACACCAAGAAACCCTGATATCTCTAGTGGGGGATTGACACACAGCTCACACCAAGAAACCCTGATATCTCTAGTGGGGGATTGACACACAGCCCACACCAAGAAACCCTGATATCTCTAGTGGGGGATTGGCACACAGCCCACACCAAGAAGCCCTGATATCTCTAGTGGGGGATTGACACACAGCCCACACCAAGAAACCCTGATATCTCTAGTGGGGGATTGACACACAGCCCACACCAAGAAACCCTGATATCTCTAGTGGGGGATTGACACACAGCCCACACCAAGAAACCCTGATATCTCTAGTGGGGGATTGACACACAGCCCACACCAAGAAACCCTGATATCTCTAGTGGGGGATTGACACACAGCCCACACCAAGAAACCCTGATATCTCTAGTGGGGGATTGACACACAGCCCACACCAAGAAACCCTGATATCTCTAGTGGTGGATTGGCACACAGCCCACACCAAGAAACCCTGATATCTCTAGTGGGGGAATGACACACAGCCCACACCAAGAAGCCCTGATATCTCTAGTGGGGGATTGACACACAGCCCACAGCAAGAAACCCTGATATCTCTAGTGGTGGATTGACACACAGCCCACAGCAAGAAACCCTGATATCTCTAGACACAGCCCACACCAAGAAACCCTGATATCTCTAGACACAGCCCACACCAAGAAACCCTGATATCTCTAGTGGGGGATTGACACACAGCCCACACCAAGAAGCCCTGATATCTCTAGTGGGGGATTGGCACACAGCCCACACCAAGAAGCCCTGATATCTCTAGTGGGGGATTGACACACAGCCCACACCAAGAAACCCTGATATCTCTAGTGGGGGATTGACACACAGCCCACACCAAGAAACCCTGATATCTCTAGTGGGGGATTGACACACAGCCCACACCAAGAAACCCTGATATCTCTAGTGGGGGATTGACACACAGCCCACACCAAGAAACCCTGATATCTCTAGTGGGGGATTGGCACACAGCCCACACCAAGAAGCCCTGATATCTCTAGTGGGGGATTGACACACAGCCCACACCAAGAAACCCTGATATCTCTAGTGGGGGATTGACACACAGCCCACACCAAGAAACCCTGATATCTCTAGTGGGGGATTGACACACAGCCCACACCAAGAAGCCCTGATATCTCTAATGGTGGATTGACACACAGCCCACACCAAGAAACCCTGATATCTCTAGTGGGGGATTGACACACAGCCCACACCAAGAAACCCTGATATCTCTAGTGGGGGATTGACACACAGCCCACACCAAGAAACCCTGATATCTCTAGTGGGGGATTGACACACAGCCCACACCAAGAAACCCTGATATCTCTAGTGGGGGATTGACACACAGCCCACACCAAGAAACCCTGATATCTCTAGTGGTGGATTGGCACACAGCCCACACCAAGAAACCCTGATATCTCTAGTGGGGGATTGACACACAGCCCACACCAAGAAGCCCTGATATCTCTAGTGGGGGATTGACACACAGCCCACAGCAAGAAACCCTGATATCTCTAGTGGGGGATTGACACACAGCCCACACCAAGAAACCCTGATATCTCTAGTGGGGGATTGACACACAGCCCACACCAAGAAACCCTGATATCTCTAGTGGGGATTGACACACAGCCCACACCAAGAAACCCTGATATCTCTAGTGTTGGACTGACACACAGCCCACACCAAGAAGCCCTGATATCTCTAGACACAGCCCACACCAAGAAACCCTGATATCTCTAGACACAGCCCACACCAAGAAACCCTGATATCTCTAGTGTTGGACTGACACACAGCCCACACCAAGAAGCCCTGATATCTCTAGACACAGCCCACACCAAGAAACCCTGATATCTCTAGTGGGGGATTGACACACAGCCCACACCAAGAAGCCCTGATATCTCTAGTGGGGGATTGGCACACAGCCCACACCAAGAAGCCCTGATATCTCTAGTGGGGGATTGACACACAGCCCACACCAAGAAACCCTGATATCTCTAGTGGGGGATTGACACACAGCCCACACCAAGAAACCCTGATATCTCTAGTGGGGGATTGACACACAGCTCACACCAAGAAACCCTGATATCTCTAGTGGGGGATTGACACACAGCCCACACCAAGAAACCCTGATATCTCTAGTGGGGGATTGGCACACAGCCCACACCAAGAAGCCCTGATATCTCTAGTGGGGGATTGACACACAGCCCACACCAAGAAACCCTGATATCTCTAGTGGGGGATTGACACACAGCCCACACCAAGAAACCCTGATATCTCTAGTGGGGGATTGACACACAGCCCACACCAAGAAACCCTGATATCTCTAGTGGGGGATTGACACACAGCCCACACCAAGAAACCCTGATATCTCTAGTGGGGGATTGACACACAGCCCACACCAAGAAACCCTGATATCTCTAGTGGGGGATTGACACACAGCCCACACCAAGAAACCCTGATATCTCTAGTGGTGGATTGGCACACAGCCCACACCAAGAAACCCTGATATCTCTAGTGGGGGAATGACACACAGCCCACACCAAGAAGCCCTGATATCTCTAGTGGGGGATTGACACACAGCCCACAGCAAGAAACCCTGATATCTCTAGTGGTGGATTGACACACAGCCCACAGCAAGAAACCCTGATATCTCTAGACACAGCCCACACCAAGAAACCCTGATGTCTCTAGTGGTGGATTGAGACACAGCCCACACCAAGAAACCCTGATATCTCTAGTGGTGGATTGAAACACAGCCCACACCAAGAAACCCTGATATCTCTAGACACAGCCCACACCAAGAAACCCTGATATCTCTAGTGGTGGATTGAAACACAGCCCACACCAAGAAACCCTGATATCTCTAGACACAGCCCACACCAAGAAACCCTGATATCTCTAGTGGGGGATTGACACACAGCCCACACCAAGAAACCCTGATATCTCTAGTGGGGGATTGACACACAGCCCACACCAAGAAGCCCTGATATCTCTAGTGGTGGATTGACACACAGCCCACACCAAGAAACCCTGATATCTCTAGTGGGGGATTGACACACAGCCCACACCAAGAAACCCTGATATCTCTAGTGGGGGATTGACACACAGCCCACACCAAGAAACCCTGATATCTCTAGTGGGGGATTGACACACAGCCCACACCAAAGAAACCCTGATATCTCTAGTGGGGGATTGACACACAGCCCACACCAAGAAACCCTGATATCTCTAGTGGGGGATTGACACACAGCCCACACCAAGAAACCCTGATATCTCTAGACACAGCCCACACCAAGAAACCCTGATATCTCTAGACGCTGCCCACACCAAGAAACCCTGATATCTCTAGTGGGGGATTGACACACAGCCCACACCAAGAAACCCTGATATCTCTAGTGGGGGATTGACACACAGCCCACACCAAGAAACCCTGATATCTCTAGTGGGGGATTGACACACAGCCCACACCAAGAAACCCTGATATCTCTAGTGGTGGATTGACACACAGCCCACACCAAGAAACCCTGATATCTCTAGTGGGGGATTGACACACAGCCCACACCAAGAAACCCTGATATCTCTAGACACAGCCCACACCAAGAAACCCTGATATCTCTAGTGGGGGATTGACACACAGCCCACACCAAGAAACCCTGATATCTCTAGTGGGGGATTGACACACAGCCCACAGCAAGAAACCCTGATATCTCTAGTGGGGGATTGACACACAGCCCACAGCAAGAAACCCTGATATCTCTAGTGGGGGATTGACACACAGCCCACACCAAGAAACCCTGATATCTCTAGTGGTGGTTTGACACACAGCCCACACCAAGAAACCCTGATATCTCTAGTGGGGGATTGACACACAGCCCACACCAAGAAACCCTGATATCTCTAGTGGGGGATTGACACACAGCCCACACCAAGAAACCCTGATATCTCTAGACACAGCCCACACCAAGAAACCCTGATATCTCTAGTGGGGGATTGACACACAGCCCACGCCAAGAAACCCTGATATCTCTAGACACAGCCCACACCAAGAAACCCTGATATCTCTAGACACAGCCCACACCAAGAAACCCTGATATCTCTAGACACAGCCCACACCAAGAAACCCTGATATCTCTTGCCTAAACTGACGGATTTTGATGGGGATTTTCTTATTATGTTACTTGGATGGACATATGGGTCAATAGCCTCTTTTTTGGGGGGCTTCCTGAGATAGTGCTGACTGCATGGCCCCAGCCTTTAAACAGCTGTGGCTCTCCTCTGGGATTAGCTGAGTTCTGTCTCCACAGAGGGGTGGATGTGTATTTGAAAGAGGAAGTGCTGTGTCTGGTTCATAGAGGTCTCTCCTCTCCTGGGTGTTGGAGATCAACCTGGATGAGGATGAGGGGGTCTGACCCTCAGACCCTAAAATCTAACTCTACCCTTTTTGATGGAGGGAAATCTAGCATGACCTTTGAACTATATTACTACTTTTGTATGTACCTTTTATTAGATTACTGAGCCAGGCGGCTGACAGACGTACAAACCTAAGCAGGGGATTTCACTTCTTCCTTATCAGCAATGCATGTTTTCATTGGTTGAGCAGGGATAGTACATGAGGACATTCCCTTTCCGTAAGGAAGGACAGCACAACAGTATTTTGAGCAAGGTAAACTGATGCTATCAGTGCTTCTGGGTAATTTCTACCTGGAGCCATCTAATGACAGGCCCTGGGAAGGGGACAGAGGAACAGGAGAGGGAGAGGGATGTCGGGAGAGGAAGAGAGGGATGTGGAGAGAGGAAGAGGCTAGGGATGTGGAGAGAGGAAGAGGGAGATGGATGTAGAGAGAGGAAGAGGAGAGGGATATGAAGAGAGGAAGAGGAGAGGGATGTGGAGAGAGGAAGAGGAGAGGGATGTGGGGAGAGGAAGAGGGAGAGGAAGAGGAGAGAGGAAGAGGGAGAGGGATGTGGAGAGAGGAAGAGGAGAGGGATGTGGGGAGAGGGATGTGGAGAGAGGAACAGGAGAGGGATATGAAGAGGAGAGGGATGTGGAGAGAGGAAGAGGAGAGGGGAACAGGAGGGGTAGAGGGCATGATGAGCACCCCACTATACTGCACCAGAACATTACACCAGGTGATGACTATATATTACAAAATACAGAGAGAGAGGGGGGGAGAGGGAGAGGGGGGGGAGAGGGGGGAGAGAGAGAGAGAGAGAGAGAGAGAGGGGAGAGAGAGAGGGGAGAGAGAGAGAGAGAGAGAGAGAGAGAGAGAGAGAGAGAGAGAGAGAGAGAGAGAGAGAGAGAGAGAGAGAGGGGAGAGAGAGAGAGAGGGGAGAGAGAGAGAGAGAGAGAGGGGAGAGAGAGAGAGAGAGAGAGAGATAGGGGAGAGAGAGAGAGAGAGAGAGAGAGAGAGGGGAGATAGAGAGGGTGAGAGAGAGAGAGAGAGAGAGAGAGAAGGGGGAGAGAGAGAGAGAGGGGGAGAGAGAGAGCGAGAGAGAGAGAGAGAGAGAGAGAGAGGGGGGAGAGAGAGAGAAGGGGGGAGAGAAAGGGGGGAGAGAGAGGGTGAGAGAGAGAGAAGGGGGAGAGAGAGAGAAGGGGGATGAGAGAGAGAGTGAGAGAGAGGGAGTGGAGAGGGAGAGGAGAGAGGGGGGGAGAGAGAGAGAAGGGGGATGAGAAGTAACAGGGATACAGAGAGAGGTAGGAGACTTAAGAGAAAGGGAGAGAGAGAGAGAAGGGGGAGAGAGGGGGGAGAGAGGGGGGAGAGAGAGAGAAGGGGGAGAGAGGGGGGAGAGAAAGGGAGAGAGTACATGGGAAAGAAAGAGTGATGGATTTTATCTGTCGGTGGCATATCTTTGGAGTTTTTCTTTTCATTGTGAAGCTGTCTATGTCTCTGTCTCTGTCTCTTTGATTCAGGTCTAAGCTGAGAACAAAGGAATCTTCATAGAGTTCAGGGAACAGTGTGTGTGTGTGTTTGTGTATGTTTGTGTGTCTGTGACTTGCAAGAATTAACGACTCCTCTGAAAGAATGTTGCTGGCCCCAGAGACCACAGGGCTAAGACTGATAAGAGGGAGAGAGAGAGAGATATATATATAGAGAGACAGAGACAGAGAGAGAGATGGAGAGAGAGAGGGGCGAGGGGGAAGAGAGAGATGGGGAGAAGGAAATAAATGAGAGAGGAAAAGAGAGACAGACAGACAGACAGACAGACAGACAGACAGACAGACAGACAGACAGACAGACAGACAGACAGACAGACAGACAGACAGACAGACAGACAGACAGACAGACAGACAGACAGACAGACAGACAGACAGACAGACAGACAGACAGACAGACAGACAGACAGACAGACAGACAGTAAACCCCTGGAATAGGAACCGACCATAGTAAAGTCCTAGAATAGGGACCGACCCTAGTAAAGCCCTAAAATAAGGACCGACCCAAGTAAAGCCCTAGAATAGGGACCGACCCTAGTAAAGCCCTAAAATAAGGACCGACCCTAGTAAAGCCCTAGAATAGGGACCGACCCTAGTAAAGCCCTAGAATAGGGACCAACCCTAGTAAAGCCCTAGAATAGGGACCAACCCTAGTAAAGACCTAGAATAGGGACCAACCCTAGTAAAGCCCTAAAATAAGGACCGACCCTAGTAAAGCCCTAGAATAGGGACCAACCCTAGTAAAGCCCTAGAACAGGGACCAACCCTAGTAAAGACCTAGAATAGGGATAGGGACCAACCCTAGTAAAGCCCTAAAATAAGGACCGACCCTAGTAAAGCCCTAGAATAGGAACCGACCCTAGTAAAGCCCTAAAATAGGGACCGACCCTAGTAAAGCCCTAGAATAGGGACCGACCCTAGTAAAGCCCTAAAATAAGGACCGACCCTAGTAAAGCCCTAGAATAAGGACCGACCCTAGTAAAGACCTAGAATAGGGATAGGGACCAACCCTAGTAAAGCCCCAGAATAGGGACCGACCCTAGGAAAGCCCTAGAATAGGGACCGACCCTAGTAAAGCCCTAGAAAAGGAACCGACCCTAGTAAAGCCCTAAAATAGGGACCGACCCTAGTAAAGCCCTAGAATAGGGACCGACCCTAGTAAAGCCCTAAAATAAGGACCGACCCTAGTAAAGCCCTAAAATAAGGACCGACCCTAGTAAAGCCCTAGAATAGGGATAGGGACCAACCCTAGTAAAGCCCCAGAATAGGGACCGACCCTAGGAAAGCCCTAGAATAGGGACCGACCCTAGTAAAGCCCTAGAATAGGGACTGACCCTAGGAAAGCCCTAGAATAGGGACCGACCCTAGTAAAGCCCTAGAATAGGGACCGACCCTAGTAAAGCCCTAGAATAGGGATAGGGACCGACCCTAGTAAAGCCCTAGAATAGGGGCCGACCCTAGTAAAGCCCTAGAATAGGGACCGACCCTAGTAAAGCCCTAGAATAGGGACCGACCCTAGTAAAGCCCAAGAATAGGGACAGGGACCAACCCTAGGAAAGCCCTAGAATAGGGACCGACCCTATCTCCTAGAGAGATCAAGGACTTGTGTTTTTCTCCTCCTTTGTGTTCTGGACGTGGCGTCCATTTTTCATGAGGGTTGGAATATGAAACTGAAGGGTTGGAATATGAAACTGAAGGGTTGGAATATGAAACTGAGAGGTTGGAATATGAAACTGAAGGACTGAAGGGTTGGAATATGAAACTGAAGGGTTGGAATATGAAACTGAAGGGTTGGAATATGAAACTGAAGGACTGAAGGGTTGGAATATGAAACTGAAAGGTTGGAATATGAAACTGAAGGGTTGGAATATGAAACTGAAGGGTTGGAATATGAAACTGAAGGGTTGGAATATGAAACTGAAGGGTTGGAATATGAAACTGAAGGACAGAAGAGTTGGAATATGAAACTGAAAGGTTGGAATATGAAACTGAAGGGTTGGAATATGAAACTGAAGGGTTGGAATATGAAACTGAAGGGTTGGAATATGAAACTGAAGGGTTGGAATATGAAACTGAAGGACTGAAGGGTTGGGATATGAAACTGAAGGGTTGGAATATGAAACTGAAGGACTGAAGGGTTGGAATATGAAACTGAAGGGTTGGAATATGAAACTGAAGGGTTGGAATATGAAACTGAAGGGTTGGAATATGAAACTGAAGGGTTGGAATATGAAACTGAAGGGTTGGAATATGAAACTGAAGGGTTGGAATATGAAACTGAAGGGTTGGGATATGAAACTGAAGGGTTGGAATATGAAACTGAAGGACTGAAGAGTTGGAATATGAAACTGAAAGGTTGGAATATGAAACTGAAGGGTTGGAATATGAAACTGAAGGGTTGGGATATGAAACTGAAAGGTTGGGATATGAAACTGAAGGGTTGGGATATGACTTTGCTAGCGGCAGAAGCGATGCTAAAGTTACCCCCCGTAGTGTGACAGACACTGGCTTGCGTCCCCAAAACGGCACCCTATTCCCCATACAAAGTGCACAAACTTTGACCAAAGTCAATATGAGTGCACACTTCATAGGGAATATAGGGTGCCGTTTTGGGACAGAGACATTGTAACACGTTGAGTGGCAGTCTGTTATAGGGCTGCTAGCAGAAACCTGGAGAGACTATCTTTCCACATCAGCTCTCGGTCCTGCTCCTCTTTTCTCCCCGGTAAAGTCATTATTAAGTTAGTGAGATGGGCTGATGTCACCGTCTGTGAGGGATTTGTGTGAGAGTGTGTGGCTTCTCAGCTTCTCAGCAACACCGAGGAGCTGATGGTGGACTACAGTAAACGGAGGGTTGAGCACGCCCCCTCATCCTCATCGACGGGGTTGTAGTGGAGCCGGGGTTGAGAGCTTCAAGTTTCTCGTTGTCCACAACACTAAGGATCTATCTTGGTCCAAACACACCAACGCAGTCGTGAAGAGGGCACGACAACGCCTCTTCTCCCTCAGGAGGCTGAAAAGATCCTCAAAAAGTTCTACAGTTGCACCATTGAGAGCATCTTGACTGGCTGCATCACCGCCTGGTACGGCAACTGCTTGGCATCTAACCGTAAGGTGCTACAGAGGGTAGTGTGTACGGCCCAGGTCACCACTGGGTCCAAGCTTCCTGCCATCCAGAACCTCTATACCAGGCGGTGTCAGAGGAAGGCTCAAAACATTGTCAGAGTCCAGTCATAGACTGTTCTCTCTGCTACCGCATTGCACTACACCACTGGGTTCAATCTTCCTGCCATCGAGGACCTCTATACCAGGCGCTGTTAGAGGAAGGCAGTCATAGACTGTTCTCTCTGCTACCGCATTGCACTACACCACTGGGTTCAATCTTCCTGCCATCCAGGACCTCTATACCAGGCGGTGTCAGAGGAAGGCAGTCATAGACTGTTCTCTCTGCTACCGCATGGCATTGTTACCGGTGCACTGAGACTGTTCGTCTACACCTGTTGTTTACGAAGCATGTGATGAATAACAATGTATTTGTGTATGCGTGCGTGAGGTTTGTGTCTCTGTGTGTGTGTTTGTCTGTGTAAGTGGTGTGTGTGTGTGAGGTGTGAATGAGGAATGGATGTTCCATTTTGTGAAGAACATGTGATTGGTGTGTGTGTGAGAAGTGTGTGTTGGGAGGGTGTGTGTGTGTGTGTGTGTTTAATTGAGTTCACTCTCATGCTACCTCCACTCTCCTTATCTCCCTGCCGATGAGTCACAGACAGTGAGCACTCACAAGAGTATAGCTTATTTGTGTTGTGTGTGTGAGAGAGAGACAGCATAATCCTGTCCTTCTCCCAGCCCACCTAGCTGTCAGAGGTGCCAGATGTAATTATGTTCGTGACAGAGACAGACTGAACCAGACAGATAGCATATGGCTCAGGGTAGGTGGCTGAGAGACAGACTGAACCAGACAGATAGCATATGGCTCAGGGTAGGTGGCTGAGAGACAGACTGAACCAGACAGGTAGCATATGGCTCAGGGTAGGTGGCTGAGAGACAGACTGAACCAGACAGGTGGCTGAGAGACAGACTGAACCAGACAGGGTAGGTGGCTGAGAGACAGACTGAACCAGACAGGGTAGGTGGCTGAGAGACAGACTGAACCAGACAGGTAGCATATGGCTCAGGGTAGGTGACTGAGAGACAGACTGAACCAGACAGGATAGGTGGCTGAGAGACAGACTGAACCAGACAGGGTAGGTGGCTGAGAGACAGACTGAACCAGACAGGGTAGGTGACTGAGAGACAGACTGAACCAGACAGGTAGCATACGACTCAGGGTAGGTGGCTGAGAATTGTCATGACTCTCAGGCCCCCACCGCCTGCCTACATCACTGGCTGTGCCCCTACAGTGCCTACATCTACAGTATATAGAATACTTTAACTACCCCACAATTCTCCTCTCATGCTTTGACCAGCTACAGTCACATATCTTGCTTTGGCATGTCGTCCCAAAATGCATTTGTCAATTTGTAGAACACCTCAGCTGTTCCTACATAGAGATTCATCCAGCAGGTACCTGCTCCTTGGATGACTGGGCTGTACAGATTCATCCAGCAGTTACCTGCTCCTTGGATGGCTGGGCCGTACAGATTCACCCAGCAGTTATCTGCTCCTTGGATGACTGGGCCGTACAGATTCATCCAGCAGTTATCTGCTCCTTGGATGACTGGGCCGTACCAGTCAATGTTGGAGTTGGATTTACACAGCTCTAGGCGGCCAGCGCTTGCTTGTGTGTGTGTGCGTGTGTGTGTGCGTGTCTGAGTGTGTGTGTATTATTTAACCTGTCTCCTCCCTCCCTCTAGGTGATGACCCAGGCAGAGGGCCAACAGAAGAACCTGGTTAACTCCATAGAGTCCCTGCCCTCCCGTGGTCCTCTGTCCTCCTTAGACCAGGACCTTCTTCTCCTCAAGGCCACGTCAGCAGCTACCCTCTCCTGTCTGGGGGAGTGTCTCCACATGCTGCAACACAATGTCAGCCAGGTACGTCAGCAGCTACCCTCTCATGTCTGGGGGAGTGTCTCCACATGCTGTCAGCCAGGTACATCAGCAGCTACCCTCCCCTGTCTGGGGGAGTGTCTCCACATGCTGCAACACAATGTCAGCCAGGTACGTCAGCAGCTACCCTCTCCTGTCTGGGGGAGTGTCTCCACATGCTCTCAGCCAGGTACATCAGCAGCTACCCTCTCCTGTCTGGGGGAGTGTCTCCACATGCTGTCAGCCAGGCACGTCAGCAGCTACCCTCTCCTGTCTGGGGGAGTGTCTCCACATGCTGTGGCACGATGTCAGCCAGGCACGTCAGCAGCTACCCTCTCCTGTCTGGGGGAGTGTCTCCACATGCTGCAACACAATGTCAGCCAGGTACGTCAGCAGCTACCCTCTCCTGTCTGGGGGAGTGTCTCCACATGCTGTCAGCCAGGTACATCAGCAGCTACCCTCCCCTGTCTGGGGGAGTGTCTCCACATGCTGCAACACAATGTCAGCCAGGTACGTCAGCAGCTACCCTCTCCTGTCTGGGGGAGTGTCTCCACATGCTGTCAGCCAGGTACATCAGCAGCTACCCTCTCCTGTCTGGGGGAGTGTCTCCACATGCTGTCAGCCAGGCACGTCAGCAGCTACCCTCTCCTGTCTGGGGGAGTGTCTCCACATGCTGTGGCACGATGTCAGCCAGGCACGTCAGCAGCTACCCTCTCCTGTCTGGGGGAGTGTCTCCACATGCTGTGGCACGATGTCAGCCAGGCACGTCAACAGCTACCCTCTTCTGTCTGGGGGAGTGTCTCCACATGCTGTCAGCCAGGTACGTCAGCAGCTACCCTCTCCTGTCTGGGGGAGTGTCTCCACATGCTGTGGCACGATGTCAGCCAGGTACGTCAGCAGCTACCCTCTCCTGTCTGGGGGAGTGTCTCCACATGCTGTGGCACGATGTCAGCCAGGCACGTCAGCAGCTACCCTCTCCTGTCTGGGGGAGTGTCTCCACATGCTGTGGCACGATGTCAGCCAGGCACGTCAGCAGCTACCCTCTCCTGTCTGGGGGAGTGTCTCCACATGCTGTCAGCCAGGTACGTCAGCAGCTACCCTCTCCTGTCTGGGGGAGTGTCTCCACATGCTGCAACACAATGTCAGCCAGGTACGTCAGCAGCTACCCTCTCCTGTCTGGGGGAGTGTCTCCACATGCTGTCAGCCAGGTACGTCAGCAGCTAACCTCTCCTGTCTGGGGGAGTGTCTCCACATGCTGTGGCACGATGTCAGCCAGGTACGTCAGCAGCTACCCTCTCCTGTCTGGGGGAGTGTCTCCACATGCTGTCAGCCAGGTACGTCAGCAGCTAACCTCTCCTGTCTGGGGGAGTGTCTCCACATGCTGTGGCATGATGTCAGCCAGGTACGTCAGCAGCTACCCTCTCCTGTCTGGGGGAGTGTCTCCACATGCTGTGGCACGATGTCAGCCAGGTACATCAGCAGCTACCCTCTCCTGTCTGGGGGAGTGTCTCCACATGCTGTGGCACGATGTCAGCCAGGTACGTCAGCAGCTACCCTCTCCTGTCTGGGGGGAGTGTCTCCACATGCTGTCAGCCAGGTACATCAGCAGCTACCCTCTCCTGTCTGGGGGAGTGTCTCCACATGCTGTGGCACGATGTCAGCCAGGTACGTCAGCAGCTACCCTCTCCTGTCTGGGGGAGTGTCTCCACATGCTGTGGCACGATGTCAGCCAGGTACGTCAGCAGCTACCCTCTCCTGTCTGGGGGAGTGTCTCCACATGCTGTGGCACGATGTCAGCCAGGTACGTCAGCAGCTACCCTCTCCTGTCTGGGGAGTGTCTCCACATGCTGTGGCACGATGTCAGCCAGGTACGTCAGCAGCTACCCTCTCCTGTCTGGGGGAGTGTCTCCACATGCTGTGGCACGATGTCAGCCAGGTACGGATGTATGGAGCTGTATGAGACATGTACAATGTGACTGAGTGACAGTCAGAGGGTGTACAGTATAGGTGGACATGAATATGGTGGGAGTGAGTCGGAAACTGGAGGGTTGTCAGGTACCACCTACTGCCGATGTTCCCTTGAGCAAGGAACTTAACCCCCTAAACTGCTGATTGGGCGATGCATTGCTGCTGGTCTCTGCTCCAGTCTCTCCAACCTATCAGAGGGGTTGGATACAGGTGGAGATCCTCTCCAACCTATCAGAGCGGTTGGATACAGCAGGAGATCCTCTCCAACCTATCAGAGGGGTTGGATACAGCAGGAGATCCTCTCCAACCTATCAGAGGGGTTGGATACAGCAGGAGATCCTCTCCAATCTATCAGAGGGGTTGGATACAGCAGGAGATCCTCTCCAACCTATCAGAGGGGTTGGATACAGCAGGAGATCCTCTCCAACCTATCAGAGGGGTTGGAAACAGCTGGAGATCCTCTCCAACCTATCAGAGGGGTTGGATACAGCAGGAGATCCTCTGCAACCTATCAGAGGGGTGGATACAGCAGGAGATCCTCTCCAACCTATCAGAGGGGTTGGATACAGCAGGAGATCCTCTCCAACCTATCAGAGGGGTTGGGATACAGCAGGAGATCCTCTCCAACCTATCAGAGGGGTTGGATACAGCAGGAGATCCTCTCCAACCTATCAGAGGGGTTGGATACAGCTGGAGATCCTCTCCAACCTATCAGAGGGGTTGGAATACAGCAGGAGATCCTCTCCAACCTATCAGAGGGGTTGGATACAGCAGGAGATCCTCTCCACCCTATCAGAGGGGTTGGATACAGCAGGAGATCCTCTCCACCCTATCAGAGGGGTTGGATACAGCAGGAGATCCTCTCCAACCTATCAGAGGGGTTGGATACAGCAGGAGATCCTCTCCAACCTATCAGAGGGGTTGGATACAGCAGGAGATCCTCTCCAACCTATCAGAGGGGTTGGATACAGCAGGAGATCCTCTCCAACCTATCAGAGGGGTTGGATACAGCAGGAGATCCTCTCCAACCTATCAGAGGGGTTGGATACAGCTGGAGATCCTCTCCAACCTATCAGAGGGGTTGGATACAGCAGGAGATCCTCTCCAACCTATCAGAGGGGTTGGATACAGCAGGAGATCCATTTCTGTTTCCTAAGTATTCTCCCTAGTATTGTTCTCCTCTCCTATCCCAGGCCGCGCAGCATGTCACCCTGGGTCGGTCAGACAGCCAGGACCGGAGTCCCATCCACAAACAGACACGTTCAGCCAGAGTAACAGCAACATCTCCAGTCAGACTCACAACCACAACCAGTTCAAGAAGCAGATGAGCCTGGATCCCAACCATGTTCGCACCGCACCATCAGGTCAGTTTACTATTAGAATCTCTCTGTAACCGTTATGTTCCTGATGGTCAGTATGTGTTCCTGGTGGTCAGTGTGTCCTGGTGGTCAGTGTGTTCCTGGTGGTCAGTGTGTTCCTGGTGGTCAGTATGTGTTCCTGATGGTCAGTGTGTTCCTGATGGTCAGTGTGTCCTGATGGTCAGTGTGTTCCTGATGGTCAGTGTGTTCCTGATGTCAGTATGTGTTCCTGGTGGTCAGTATGTGTTCCTGGTGGTCAGTGTGTTCCTGATGGTCAGTGTGTTCCCGATGGTCAGTGTGTTCCTGATGGTCAGTGTGTGTTCCTGGTGGTCAGTGTGTTCCTGATGGTCAGTGTGTTCCTGATGGTCAGTATGTTTCCTGATGGTCATGTGTTCCTGATGGTCAGTGTGTTCCTGATGGTCAGTGTGTGTTCCTGATGGTCAGTGTGTGTTCCTGGTTGTCAGTGTGTTCCTGATGGTCAGTGTGTGTTCCTGATGGTCAGTATGTGTTCCTGATTGTCAGTGTGTGTTCCTGATGGTCAGTATGTGTTCCTGATGGTCAGTATGTGTTCCTGGTGGTCAGTGTGTTCCTGATGGTCAGTGTGTGTTCCTGATGGTCTGTATGTGTTGTTCATGATGGTCAGTATGTGTTGTTCCTGATGGTCAGTATGTGTTCCTGATGGTCAGTGTGTGTTCCTGATGGTCAGTACGTGTTCCTGATGGTCAGTGTGTGTTCCTGATGGTCAGTACGTGTTCCTGATGGTCAGTATGTGTTCCTGATGGTCAGTATGTGTTCCTGATGGTCAGTGTGTTCCTGATGGTCAGTATGTTCTGTCTGTCTCCAGACAGCTTCGCAGGATGGTCTAGATCTCCCTCAGAGAAGCAGGTGACCAGTAGAGGAGGGACACCTCTTCCACATGTTCCCTCTCCAGCACACATCAACAAGGAGGTGGTCAGCAACTCTGTGGTAAGAAAACACACCTGCTCTCTGTGTTGGGGTGAAATAACACCATGTATTCTCTCACCTAATGGGAGGGAGGGAGGGAGGAGGGAGGGAGGGAGGGAGGGAGGGAGGGAGGGAGGGAGGAGGAGGGAGGGAGGGAGGGAGGGGAGGGAGGGAGGGAGGGAGAAGGAGAAGGTGGAGGGTGGGAGGAGGGAGAAGGAGAAGGTGGGAGGGATGGAGGGGGGAGGGAGAGGTTCAAGGAGGGAGGGGGGGGGAGGGAGGGAAGGGATAGGTTCAAGGAGGGAGGTTGATGGAGAGTGGGGGGGTAGGGAGAGAGAAAGACGAGAGAGAGAGAAGGGGGATGATAGAGAGAAAGAGAGTATTCTGACCAACTTCTATTCTACAGGGGGAAGTGTTCTTAATTGGCCGCTGTTTCTAGTTTAGATGTTCCTCTGTTTCTCTGTTTCTCCTGGGAGACAGGAGTGAAAGCCAGCTAGTTTGGATGTTTTCTTATGTGTGATGGATGAAACCAGGTAGTTTGGATATTTCTTATGCGTGAATGAGGGGAAACCAGCTTCCCGCAGGAGGGAGAGTGAGTCAGCGCATCCAAGATGACAGTAGACAGATATTTCCCTTCCCTCCTCGCCCTCCACTCTCTCTCTCTCTCTCTTCTCTCTCTCTCCTCTCTCTCTCTCTGTCTTCTCTCTCTCTCTTCTGTCTCTCTTCTCTCTTCTCTCTCTCTCTCGTCTGTCTCTCTCTCTCTCTCTCTCGCTCTCTCTCCTCTCTCTCTCTTCTCTCTCTCTCTCTCTTCTTCTCTAGCTCTCTATTCTCTCTCTCTCTTCTCTCTCGCTTCTCTCTCTCTCTCTCTCTATCTCTCTCTCTCTCTACTCTCTTCTCTCTCTCTCTCTCCTCTCTCTCTCTCTCTGTCTCTCTGTCTCTCCTCTTCTCGCTGTTCTCTCTGTCTCTGTCTCTCTTGTCTCCGTCTCTTGTCTCTCTGTATCTCTCTCTATTCGCTCTGTCTCTCTCTCCTCTCTGTCTCTCTATCTCTCTCTCTCTTGTCTCTACTTCTCTTCTCTCTCTCTCTCTTCTCTCTCTCTCCTCTCTCTCATCTCTCTCTCTACTCTCTGTCTCTCTCTGTCTCTCTCTGCTCTCTGTCTCTCATGTCTCTCTCTCTCTCTCTCTCTCTCTCTCTCGCTCTCTCTCTCTCTCTGTCTCTCTCTCTCTCTCTCTCTCTGTCTCTCTCTCTCTCTCTCTGTCTCTCTTCTCTCTCTGTCTCTCTCCTCTCTCTCTCTCTCTCCTGTCTCTCTCTGTCTCTCTGTCTCTCTCTGTCCTCTCTCTCTTGTCTCTCTCTGTTCTCTCTCTTCTCTCTCTCTCTCTGTCTCTCTATCTCTCTGTCTCTCACTTCAATTCAATTCAATTCAATTCAATTCAAGGCCTTTATTGGCATGGGAAACATGTTGTTAACAGTAAACATTACACATACAGAAGTTTCAAAACAGTAAAGACATTACAAATGTTCATATATATATATATACAGTGTTTCTAACAATGTACAAATGGCTAAAGGACACAAGATAAAAATAAAAAGCATAAATATGGGTTGTGTTTACAATGGTGTTTGTCTTCACTGGTTGCCCTTTTCTCGTGGCAACAGGTCACAAATCTTGCTGCTGTGATGGGCACACTGTGGAATTTCACCCAGTAGATATGGGAGTTTTTCAAAATTGGATTTGTTTTCGAATTCTTTGTGGATCTGTGTAATCTGAGGGAAATATGTCTCTCTAATATGGTCATACATTGGGCAGGAGGTTAGGAAGTGCAGCTCAGTTTCCACCTCATTTTGTGGGCAGTGAGCACATAGCCTGTCTTCTCTTGAGAGCCATGTCTGCCTACGGCGGCCTTTCTCAATAGCAAGGCTATGCTCACTCAGGTCTGTACATAGTCAAGGCTTTCCTTAATTTGGGTCAGTCACAGTGGTCAGGTATTCTGCCGCTGTGTACTCTCTGTGTAGGGCCAAATAGCATTCTAGTTTGCTGTTTTTTTGTTAATTCTTTCCAATGTGTTAAGTAGTTATCTTTTTGTTCTTTCTTTGATTTGGTTTGGGTCTAATTGTGCTGTGCTGTCCTGTAGTGTGTGTTTGTGTTTTGTGAACAGAGCCCCAGGACCAGCTTGCTTAGGGGACTCTTCTCCAGGTTCATCTCTCTGTAGGTGATGCTTTGTTATGGAAGGTTTGTGAAATCGCTTCCTTTTAGGTGGTTGTAGAATTTAACAGCTCTTTCTGGATTTTGATAATTAGTGGGTATCGGCCTAATTCTGCTCTGCATGCATTATTTGGGTGTTCTGGTGTTCTACGTTGTACACGGAGGATATTTTTGCAGAATTCTGCGTGCAGAGTCTCAATTGGTGTTTGTCCCATTTTGTGAAGTCTTGGTGGTGAGCGGACCCCAGACCTCACAACCATAAAGGGCAATGGGCTCTATGACTGATTCAAGTATTTTTAGCCAAATCCTAATTGGTATGTGAGGATTTATGTTTCTTTTGATGGCATAGAATGCCCTTCTTGCCTTGTCTCTCAGATCTTCACAGCTTTGTGGAAGTTACCTGTGGTGCTGATGTTTAGGCCAAGGTATGTATAGTTTTTGGTGTGCTTAGGGCAACCATGTCTAGATGGAATTTGTATTGGTGGTCCTGTGACTGGACCTTTTTTGGAACACCATTATTTTGGTCTTAATGAGATTTACTGTCAGAGCCCAGGTCTGACAGAATCTGTGCATAAGATTTAGTCTTGCTGCTGTAGGCCCTCCTTGGNGGTATCGGCCTAATTCTGCTCTGCATGCATTATTTGGTGTTCTACGTTGTACACGGAGGATATTTTTGCAGAATTCTGCGTGCAGAGTCTCAATTTGGTGTTTGTCCCATTTTGTGAAGTCTTGGTTGGTGAGCGGACCCCAGACCTCACAACCATAAAGGGCAATGGGCTCTATGACTGATTCAAGTATTTTTAGCCAAATCCTAATTGGTATGTTGAGATTTATGTTTCTTTTGATGGCATAGAAT
Organism: Oncorhynchus kisutch; assembly: GCF_002021735.2. Lineage (NCBI taxonomy): Eukaryota > Metazoa > Chordata > Actinopteri > Salmoniformes > Salmonidae > Oncorhynchus > Oncorhynchus kisutch. The sequence continues at coordinate 10,528,336 of NW_022261979.1, read as the reverse complement.
GCCCTTCTTGCCTTGTCTCTCAGATCGTTCACAGCTTTGTGGAAGTTACCTGTGGTGCTGATGTTTAGGCCAAGGTATGTATAGTTTTTTGTGTGCTCTAGGGCAACAGTGTCTAGATGGAATTTGTATTTGTGGTCCTGGTGACTGGACCTTTTTTGGAACACCATTATTTTGGTCTTACTGAGATTTACTGTCAGGGCCCAGGTCTGACAGAATCTGTGCATAAGATCTAGGTGCTGCTGTAGGCCCTCCTTGGTTGGTGACAGAAGCACCAGATCATCAGCAAACAGCAGACATTTGACTTCGGATTCTAGCAGGGGGAGGCCGGGTGCTGCAGACTTTTCTAGTGCCCTCGCCAATTCGTTGATATATATGTTGAAGAGGGTGGGGCTTAAGCTGCATCCCTGTCTAACCCAACGACCCTGTGTGAAGAAATGTGTGTGTTTTTTGCCAATTTTAACCGCACACTTGTTGTTTGTGTACATGGATTTTATAATGTTGTATGTTTTACCCCCAACACCACTTTCCATCAGTTTGTATAGCAGACCCTCATGCCAGATTGAGTCGAAGGCTTTTTTGAAATCAACAAAGCATGAGAAGACTTTGCCTTTGTTTTGGTTTGTTTGATTGTCAATTAGGGTGTGCAGGGTGAATACATGGTCTGTTGTACGGTAATTTGGTAAAAAGCCAATTTGACATTTGCTCAGTACATTGTTTTCATTGAGGAAATGTACGAGTCTGCTGTAATAATAATGCAGAGGATTTTCC
>NW_022261979.1:10507568-10520068 GCF_002021735.2 Oncorhynchus kisutch | reverse complement strand
TGGGACTGGGACTCTGGGTCTGGGACTGGGTCTGGGTCTGGGACTCTGAGACTGAGACTGAGACTGGGACTGCTTTTATACAGTGCCTTGCGAAAGTATTCGGCCCCCTTGAACTTTGCAAACTTTTGCCACATTTCAGGCTTCAAACATAAAGATATAAAACTGTATTTTTTTGTGAAGAATCAACAACAAGTGGGACACAATCATGAAGTGGAACGACATTTATTGGATATTTCAAACTTTTTTAACAAATCAAAAACTGAAAAATTGGGCGTGCAAAATTATTCAGCCCCTTTACTTTCTCTCCAGAAGTTCAGTGAGGATCTCTGAATGATCCAATGTTGACCTAAATGACTAATGATGATAAATACAATCCACCTGTGTGTAATCAAGTCTCCGTATAAATGCACCTGCACTGTGATAGTCTCAGAGGTCCGTTAAAAGCGTAGAGAGCATCATGAAGAACAAGGAACACACCAGGCAGGTCCGAGATACTGTTGTGAATAAGTTTAAAGCCGGATTTGGATACAAAAAGATTTCACAAGCTTTAAACATCCCAAGGAGCACTGTGCAAGCGATAATATTGAAATGGAAGGAGTATCAGACCACTGCAAATCTACCAAGACCTGGCCGTCCCTCTAAACTTTCAGCTCATACAAGGAGAAGACTGATCAGAGATGCAGCCAAGAGGCCCATGATCACTCTGGGTGAACTGCAGAGATCTACAGCTGAGGTGGGAGACTCTGTCCATAGGACAACAATCAGTCGTATATTGCACAAATCTGGCCTTTATGGAAGAGTGGCAAGAAGAAAGCCATTTCTTAAAGATATCCATAAAAAGTGTTGTTTAAAGTTTGCCACAAGCCACCTGGGAGACACACCAAACATGTGGAAGAAGGTGCTCTGGTCAGATGAAACCAAAATTTAACTTTTTGGCAACAATGCAAAACGTTATGTTTGGCGTAAAAGCAACACAGCTCATCACCCTGAACACAACATCCCCACTGTCAAACATGGTGGTGGCAGCATCATGGTTTGGGCCTGCTTTTCTTCAGCAGGGACAGGGAAGATGGTTAAAATTGATGGGAAGATGGATGGAGCCAAATACAGGACCATTCTGGAAGAAAACCTGATGGAGTCTGCAAAAGACCTGAGACTGGGACGGAGATTTGTCTTCCAACAAGACAATGATCCAAAACATAAAGCAAAATCTACAATGGAATGGTTCAAAAATAAACATATCCAGGTGTTAGAATGGCCAAGTCAAAGTCCAGACCTGAATCCAATCGAGAATCTGTGGAAAGAACTGAAAACTGCTGTTCACAAATGCTCTCCATCCAACCTCACTGAGCTCGAGCTGTTTTGCAAGGAGGAATGGGAAAAAATGTCAGTCTCTCGATGTGCAAAACTGATAGAGACATACCCCAAGCGACTTACAGCTGTAATCGCAGCAAAAGGTGGCGCTACAAAGTATTAACTTAAGGGGGCTGAATAATTTTGCACGCCCAATTTTTCAGTTTTTGATTTGTTAAAAAGTTTGAAATATCCAATAAATGTCGTTCCACTTCATGATTGTGTCCCACTTGTTGTTGATTCTTCACAAAAAAATACAGTTTTATATCTTTATGTTTGAAGCCTGAAATGTGGCAAAAGGTCGCAAAGTTCAAGGGGGCCGAATACTTTCGCAAGGCACTGAATATCATCCCCTGACCCATCCCTCCTTCAGGACCCTGACCCAACCCTGACCCATCCCTCCTTCAGGACCCTGGCCCGTTCCTCCTCCAGGACCCTGACCCGTCCCTCCTTCATGACCCTGACCAGTCCCTCCTTCAGGACCCTGGCCCGTCCCTCCATCAGGACCCTGACCCGTCCCTCCTTCAGGACCCTGACCCGTCCCTCCTTCAGGACCCTGACCCGTCCCTCCTTCAGGACCCTGACCCATCCCTCCTTCAGGACCCTGACTGACCCGTCCCTGACCCGTCCCTCCTTCAGGACCCTGGCCCGTCCCTCCTTCAGGACCCTGACCCATCCCTGACCCGTCCCTCCTCCAGGACCCTGGCCCGTCCCTCCTTCAGGACCCTGACCCATCCCTGACCCGTCCCTCCTTCAGGACCCTGGCCCGTCCCTCCTTCAGGACCCTGACCCGTCCCTCCTCCAGGACCCTGGCCCGTCCCTCCTTCAGGACCCTGACCCATCCATGACCCGTCCCTCCTCCAGGACCCTGGCCCATCCCTCCTTCAGGACCCTGACCCGTCCCTCCTTCAGGACCCTGGCCCGTCCCTCCTTCAGGACCCTGGCCCGTCCCTCCTTCAGGACCCTGGCCCGTCCCTCCTTCAGGAGAGAGACAAGGATGGGAATCAGAATGGGGATTCATCCCCTGACCCTGGCCCGTCCCTCCTTCAGGAGAGAGACAAGGATGGGAATCAGAATGTGGATTCGTATCTGGAATCCCTATACTTAAACATGTCATTTCTATCTATCTTTGAAGACAAGACCTCATTCACCTATAATGACTGAAAGTAGTCAGGTTGTGTTTCGAACACAGACATCTAATGTCATAAGAAAAACTGCTGGTTTAATTTAGCCTTTATTTGACTAGGCGAGTCAGTTAAAGAACAAGTTCTTATTTACCATGACGTCCAACACCGGCCAAACCCGGACGACGCTGGGCCAATTGTGCGTCGCCCTATGGGACTCCCAATCACGGCCGGGTTGCGATACAGCCCTGGATTTGAACCAGCGTGTCTGTTGTGACACCTCTAGCACTCGAGATGCAGTGCCTTATAGACCTCCGCTCCACTCGGGGGCGCTGTTACATGCAGGTGATAATAAGCGTAGGCTCTCGTAGACAGACCCAGTGGGACTGGGTGAGATTATGTTTACGGGGGATTTAACCAGTCACCTACCAAAACAGTTATTCTCAAACCTCTTAACCATACAGGTATATAAAACATGACTGACTTAGTCTGGGTTTGTGACACCTGCTGTTGTAAAAAAATGGCTCTATAAATACATTTGGATTGATGGATATTAAGCACTGTACTTTCCACCTACGTCAAGGAAACTAAAGCGTTGATTAGCTATGCCTTGTTTGTGTCTGTGTGCTATCGCTCTCTGAGTTGATTAGCTATGCCTTGTTTGTGTCTGTGTGATATCTCTCTCTGAGTTGATTAGCTATGCCTTGTTTGCATCTGTGTGCTATCTCTCTCTGAGTTGATTAGCTATGCCTTGTTAGTGTCTGTGTGCTATCTCTCTCTGAGTTGATTAGCTATGCCTTGTTTGTGTCTGTGTGCTATCTCTGAGTTGATTAGCTATGCCTTGTTTGTGTCTGTGTGCCACCTCTCTCTGTGGTCCAGTGATTTCTGACTGTGTAGTACAGTACAGGAACAGTACCAGGCGGTGTAAAACAACACTGCCATTAGAGAAACCAGTGCTTTCTGACTGTGTAGTACACTACAGGAACAGTACCAGGCGGTGTAAAACAACACTGCCATTAGAGAAACCAGTGATTTCTGACTGTGTAGTACACTACAGGAACGGTACCAGGCAGTGTAAAACAGCACTGCCATTAGAGAAACCAGTGATTTCTGACTGTGCAGTGCAGTACAGGAACGGTACCAGGCGGTGTAAAACAACACTGCCATTAGAGAAACCAGTGATTTCTGACTGTGTAGTACAGTACAGGAACGGTACCAGGCGGTGTAAAACAACACTGCCATTAGAGAAACCAGTGATTTCTGACTGTGTAGTACAGTACAGGAACGGTACCAGGAGGTGTAAAACAACACTGCCATTAGAGAAACCAGTGATTTCTGACTGTGTAGTACAGTACAGGAACAGTACCAGGCGGTGTAAAACAACACTGACATAATAGAAACCAGTGATTTCTGACTGTGTGGTACAGTACAGGAACGGTACCAGGCGGTGTAAAACAACACTGCCATTAGAGAAACCAGTGATTTCTGACTGTGTAGTACAGTACAGGAACGGTACCAGGCCGTGTAAAACAACACTGCCATTAGAGAAACCACAACAGTTTGGCTTGCAGCCAAACCAACTCCTCACTTTACAGCAGGGAAAGAAGAAAGTGTGTGTGTGGTGTGTGTGTGTGTGTGTGTGTGTGTGTGTGTGTGTGTGTGTGTGTGTGTGTGTGTGTGTGTGTGTGTGTGTGTGTGTGTGTGTGTGTGTGTGTGTGTCTTGGCTTATGTGGTGAGTAATGACCCGTTGTGTCTGCATGACAGAGCTCTGTGTGCTCTTCTGTCCTGTCCTGCACTGCTCTATTCTGACAGCAGAGGGCGCAATATATCAGAGGTACAGACAGACACAAATTTCAATTGCATTTCCTTGATTCCTCACGTCCTCACCCATTGGATGAAAAGGTCATAGGGGAGGGACCAATGGGTTTTGAGAAAGACACGAGGATAGAGGAGGTGAGGAATCTAGGAAATTTAATTGAGCTTCTCCCACACTCCTTATCCAGACACCTCCCACTGTTCGGTCTCTAAGTTTAGCTTAGAAGAGACAGAAGTTACTGTCATAAATTAAGTCAACTAGCACGGCACCAAAACACCACCATCTTGTTTTGCTTTAAACAAGTTTCTGTTGTTGTTATTATTACTAGTCCCAGCTATCACATTTGGTTCCTTTTAAAGTTGTGGGAACGTATGTTTTTGGTACCCCGTTGGTTCTGGGAACAAAGCCATACATTTCCTTTTAAAGTTGTGGGAACGTATGTTTTTGGTATCCCGTTGGTTCTGCGAACAAAGCCATACATTTCCTTTTAAAGTTGTGGGAACGTATGTTTTTGGTATCCCGTTGGTTCTGGGAACAAAGCCATACATTTCCTGAGCGTTTTTATTAAACGTTCTGAGAACGGAAGTGAACATTTCACTTGTTCTGGGGAACGTATCATTTTTTAGGTTGCAGGGAGGTTCTTAGAACATTTTACTTTGGTTCTCTGCACGTTTCCCTGGAAGTTTTAACGTTTTGAGAATGGAAATTATAGTTTATTTAGAGTTTTTTTTAAATCACTTCCTTTAAAACATTGACAGAATGTTTGCATTAGACTTGTATTAACACCGATAGTCTGGATAAACTGTTTCGAGCTCCAAAGCACAGATAAGACACATGAAAATATATTTACTTAGGCATGAATGATCCAAACACATTTCTTTGTTTATTCTGGCACGACAATAGTGAGATTTGAACCTATGATCTTTAGTTCTCTACACATGGAATTAGTCCACTGAGCCACCAGTATGGAGCTGGTGTGCCATGTTTTCCACTGAGTCAGGAGTATGGAGCTGGTGTGCCATGTTTTCCACTGAGTCAGCAGTATGGAGCTGGTGTGCCATGTTTTCCACTGAGCCACCAGTATGGAGCTGGTGTGCCATGTTTTCCACTGAGCCACCAGTATGGAGCTGGTGTGCCATGTTCTCCACTGAGCCACCAGTATGGAGCTGGTGTGCCATGTTTTCCACTGAGCCACCAGTATGGAGCTGGTGTGCCATGTTTTCCACTGAGCCACCAGTATGGAGCTGGTGTGCCATGTTTTCCACTGAGCCACCAGTATGGAGCTGGTGTGCCATGTTTTCCACTGAGCCACCAGTATGGAGCTGGTGTGCCATGTTTTCCACTGAGCCACCAGTATGGAGCTGGTGTGCCACGTTTTCCACTGAGCCACCAGTATGGAGCTGGTGTGCCATGTTTTCCACTGAGCCACCAGTATGGAGCTGGTGTGCCATGTTTTCCACTGAGCCACCAGTATGGAGCTGGTGTGCCATGTTTTCTACTGAGCCACCAGTATGGAGCTGGCGTGCCATGTTTTCCACTGAGCCACCAGTATGGAGCTGGTGTGCCATGTTTTCCACTGAGCCACCAGTATGGAGCTGGTGTGCCATGTTTTCCACTGAGCCACCAGTATGGAGCTGGTGTGCCATGTTTTCCACTGAGCCACCAGTATGGAGCTGGTGTGCCATGTTTTTCCACTGAGCCACCAGTATGGAGCTGGTGTGCCATGTTTTCCACTGAGCCACCAGTATGGAGCTGGTGTGCCATGTTCTCCACTGAGCCACCAGTATGGAGCTGGTGTGCCATGTTTTCCACTGAGCCACCAGTATGGAGCTGGTGTGCCATGTTTTCCACTGAGCCACCAGTATGGAGCTGGTGTGCCATGTTTTCCACTGAGCCACCAGTATGGAGCTGGTGTGCCATGTTTTCCACTGAGCCACCAGTATGGAGCTGGTGTGCCATGTTTGTATTTTTTACTCATAAAAGGCTGTTTATTTTAGTCTATTCAAACAGACCCCATTTCAAAGGAAAACAAGCGCTCATTAAGATCAGCTGTGGCCAATTAGTGGGCGCGGCCAACACACCTGAACACACTTAACAAGATAAAGGCTAGAGGGAGTTCTGTTGACGCTGAGAACGGAATGTATGTTTTTACCAATGACGTTCTTAGAACGTTCTTTGAACGTGTTTTTAAAAACGTTTCTTAAAACGTTCTGAGAACATGACTTTAAATAAAACAACGTGGAAACCTGCAGAAAACGTTATGCTTGAAGTACTGATATTCCCACAGAACTTTTTCGGGACTATTTGAGATCTTTGCCGATGTCAAACCAGTTGGAGAACGTTCCTGGGACATTAACAAAAATGTAATTAAATGTAACTATGTTTGACTTTTAGGAAACATTCTGTTAAATGTAATGAAATACCAAGAAAATAACGTTATTTTGTGAAATTCCTTAAATGTGCTGAGAATGTTCCAAATCCAAGCAACTATCCTGCAGCGTTCCCAGCATTCTCAGAACATTGTAACTATCCTGCAGCGTTCCCAGAACGTTGTAACTATCCTGCAGCGTTCCCAGAACGTTGTAACTATCCTGCAGTGTTCCCAGAACGTTGTAACTATCCTGCAGCGTTCCCAGAACATTGTAACTATCCTGCAGCGTTCCCAGAACGTTGTAACTATCCTGCAGCGTTCCCAGAACATTGTAACTATCCTGCAGCGTTCCCAGAACGTTGTAACTATCCTGCAGCGTTCCCAGAACGTTGTAACTATCCTGCAGCGTTCCCAGAACATTGTAACTATCCTGCAGCGTTCCCAGAACGTTGTGTGAAGGTTGTAGGCAGAATAACCACAGGACAACTATGCACTTACCAATCTCTAAGGAACATATGGTTCTCAGAACGTTATGTGTGTGTGTGTGTGTGTGTGTGTGTGTGTGTGTGTGTGTGTGTGTGAGACATGTCAGCTGTGTTCTAGATGTTTGATGTACTGGAGTGTGACAACTATGTCAGGATAGAGGGACTCTCTGGGGCTCTCTTTCTCTTTCTTCTAACCCAGCCTTATCAGCAGATTATACAGTAACCCAGTCTTATCAGCAGATTATACAGTAACCCAGCCTTATCAGCAGATTATACAGTAACCCAGCCTTATCAGCAGATTATACAGTAACCCAGCCTTATCAGCAGATTATACAGTAACCCAGCCTTATCAGCAGATTATACAGTAACCCAGCCTTATCAGCAGATTATACAGTAGCCCAGCCTTATCAGCAGATTATACAGTAACCCAGCCTTATCAGCAGATTATACAGTAACCCGGCCGTATCAGCAGATTATACAGTAACCCGGCCTTATCAGAAGATTACACAGTAGCCCAGCTTTATCAGCAGATTATACAGTAACCCAGTCTTATCAGCAGATTATACAGTAACCCAGCCATTTCAGCAGATTATACAGTAACCCAGCCTTATCAGCAGATTATACAGTAACCCAGCCTTATCAGCAGATTATACAGTAACCCAGCCTTATCAGCAGATTATACAGTAGCCCAGTCTTATCAGCAGATTATACAGTAGCCCAGCCGTATCAGTAGATCATAGAGTAGCCCAGCCTTATCAGCAGATTATACAGTAACCCAGCCGTATCAGCAGATTATACAGTAACCCAGCCTTATCAGCAGATTATACAGTAACCCAGTTTTATCAGCAGATTATACAGTAACCCAGCCTTATCAGCAGATTATACAGTAACCCAGCCTTATCAGCAGATTATACAGTAACCCAGCCTTATCAGCAGATTATACAGTAACCCAGCCTTATCAGCAGATTATACAGTAACCCAGCCTTATCAACAGATTATACAGTAACCCAGTCTTATCAGCAGATTATACAGTAACCCAGCCTTATCAACAGATTATACAGTAGCCCAGCCGTATCAGTAGATTATACAGTAACCCAGCCTTATCAGCAGATTATACAGTAACCCAGCCTTATCAGCAGATTATACAGTAACCCAGCCTTATCAACAGATTATACAGTAGCCCAGCCTTATCAACAGATTATACAGTAACCCAGCCTTATCAGCAGATTATACAGTAACCCAGCCTTATCAGCAGATTATACAGTAGCCCAGCCTTATCAGCAGATTATACAGTAACCCAGCCTTATCAACAGATTATACAGTAACCCAGTCTTATCAGCAGATTATACAGTAACCCAGCCTTATCAGCAGATTATACAGTAACCCAGCCTTATCAACAGATTATACAGTAACCCAGTCTTATCAGCAGATTATACAGTAACCCAGCCTTATCAACAGATTATACAGTAGCCCAGCCGTATCAGTAGATTATACAGTAACCCAGCCTTATCAGCAGATTATACAGTAACCCAGCCTTATCAGCAGATTATACAGTAACCCAGCCTTATCAGCAGATTATACAGTAACCCAGCCTTATCAGCAGATTATACAGTAACCCAGCCTTATCAGCAGATTATACAGTAACCCAGCCTTATCAACAGATTATACAGTAACCCAGCCTTATCAGCAGATTATACAGTAACCCAGCCTTATCAACATATTATACAGTAACCCAGCCTTATCAACAGATTATACAGTAACCCAGCCTTATCAGCAGATTATACAGTAACCCAGCCTTATCAGCAGATTATACAGTAACCCAGCCTTATCAGCAGATTATACAGTAACCCAGCCTTATCAACAGATTATACAGTAACCCAGCCTTATCAGCAGATTATACAGTATAAAAGATTAAAACGTAATATTTTGAGGGGTTGTTCATTTGACATTTTCTGTCATAAATGTTAGCAACACCTCCGCCTTTTGAGGGATGCGTGGGGGATATGGTCACTAGTGTCACCAAGGAGGAGAGGCCTCATTTAAACACAGTAAATTCATCAGATTTAAGCAATGTTTCAGTCAGGCCAATCACATCAAGATCAGTGATTAGTTCATTGACCATAACAGGATCTAACATTAAGTAGCCCTATTTAGAGAAGTGAGGGATCTAACATTAAGTAGCCCTATTCAGAGATCAAGTTCAATAATGACAGGAATGAAGGAGGTCTTTATCCTAGTGAGATTACTAAGGCGAACACAGCCATGTTTAGTTATGCCCGACCTAGATCGAAGCACAGACACGGTCTCAATGGGGACAGCTGAGCTGACGACACTGACTGTGCTAGTGGCAGACTCCACTAAGCTGACAGACACCCTATCTCATTGTGGAGCTAGAGGAGTTAGAGCCCTGTCTCTGTTAGAGCCCTGTCTCTGTTAGAGCCCTGTCTCTGTTAGAGCCCTGTCTCTGTTAGAGCCCTGTCTCTGTTGATAGATAAGATGTACCATCTACACTCGCCAGTTTGAGCATCTTCAGACTAGCCTTCACCTCGGTAGCCCCGCCCCCTGGTAAACAGTGTAATAGTCTAATATCAGACTTTACCTCGGTAGCCCCGCCCCCTGGTAAACAGTGTAATAGTCTAATATCAGCCTTTACCTCGGTAGCCACGCCCCCTGGTAAACAGTGTAATAGTCTAATATCAGCCTTTACCTCGGTAGCCCCGCCCCCTGGTAAACAGTGTAATAGTCTAATATCAGACTTTACCTCGGTAGCCCCGCCCCCTGGTAAACAGTGTAATAGTCTAATATCAGCCTTTACCTCGGTAGCCCCGCCCCCTGGTAAACAGTGTAATAGTCTAATATCAGACTTTACCTCGGTAGCCACGCCCCCTGGTAAACAGTGTAATAGTCTAATAACAGACTTGACCTCGCTAGCCCCGCCCCCTGGTAAACAGTGTAATAGTCTAATATCAGACTTTACCTCGGTAGCCCCGCCCCCTGGTAAACAGTGTAATAGTCTAATATCAGCCTTCACCTCGGTAGCCCCGCCCCCTGGTAAACAGTGTAATAGTCTAATATCAGCCTTCACCTCGGTAGCCCCGCCCCCTGGTAAACAGTGTAATAGTCTAATATCAGACTTTACCTCGGTAGCCCCGCCCCCTGGTAAACAGTGTAATAGTCTAATATCAGACTTTACTTCGGTAGCCCCGCCCCCTGGTAAACAGTGTAATAGTCTAATATCAGACTTTACCTCGGTAGCCCCGCCCCCTGGTAAACAGTGTATTAGTCTAATATCAGACGTTTACCTCGGTAGCCCCGCCCCCTGGTAAACAGTGTAATAGTCTAATATCAGCCTTCACCTCGGTAGCCCCGCCCCCTGGTAAACAGTGTAATAGTCTAATATCAGCCTTCACCTCGGTAGCCCCGCCCCCTGGTAAACAGTGTAATAGTCTAATATCAGACTTTACCTCGGTAGCCCCGCCCCCTGGTAAACAGTGTAATAGTCTAATATCAGCCTTTACCTCGGTAGCCCCGCCCCCTGGTAAACAGTGTAATAGTCTAATATCAGACTTTACCTCGGTAGCCCCGCCCCCTGGTAAACAGTGTAATCGTCTAATATCAGACTTTACCTCGGTAGCCCCGCCCCCTGGTAAACAGTGTAATAGTCTAATATCAGACTTTACCTCGGTAGCCCCGCCCCCTGGTAAACAGTGTAATAGTCTAATATCAGACTTTACCTCGGTAGCCCCGCCCCCTGGTAAACAGTGTAATAGTCTAATATCAGACTTTACCTCGGTAGCCCCGCCCCCTGGTAAACAGTGTAATAGTCTAATATCAGCCTTTACCTCGGTAGCCCCGCCCCCTGGTAAACAGTGTAATAGTCTAATATCAGACTTTACCTCGGTAGCCCCGCCCCCTGGTAAACAGTGTAATAGTCTAATATCAGACTTTACCTCGGTAGCCCCGCCCCCTGGTAAACAGTGTAATAGTCTAATATCAGACTTTACCCTCGGTAGCCCCGCCCCCTGGTAAACAGTGTAATAGTCTAATATCAGACTTCACCTCGGTAGCCCCGCCCCCTGGTAAACAGTGTAATAGTTTAATATCAGCCTTTACCTCGGTAGCCCCGCCCCTGGTAAACAGTGTAATAGTCTAATATCAGACTTTACCTCGGTAGCCCCGCCCCCTGGTAAACAGTGTAATAGTCTAATATCAGCCTTTACCTCGGTAAAGGGGGCGGGGCTACACTGGTAAACAGTGTAATAGTCTAATACTGGAGGTAATGGAGTCGCCAATGACCAGGGTTTTCAATGTGTCAGAGCTAATGGTGGGAGGCTTCGGTGGCTCAGACCCCGTAACCGGTGCTCCCTCCCTCCCTCCCTTCTCCTCCGCTCTCCCCCCATCACCCCACACATGTCTTCTACATCAACCTAGTAACCCTTAAAGGAGTGGAAGTCATCTTCTGAGTTTATTGTTGTAGAGAAGCCCTGAGAGACAGAGAAACACTTGTGTTATTGAATCTGAGCCAGGTAAGTCTTTAAGAAACGAATATATATTTATATAAGGTGTACTATGGACATCTAGTGAGTAAAAGTGTCATCACAGATAGATAGAGTGAAAGAGAGGAAGAAGAGGGAGAGAGAGTAAGAGAGGGAGAGAATATGAGGAGGGAGAGAGGGAGACGAGGATGAAGAGGGAGAGAGGGAGAGAATAGGAGGAGGGAGAGAGGGAGAGGAGGGAGAGAGGGAGAGAATAGGAGGAGGGAGAGAGGGAGAGAATAGGAGGAGGCTGTATAGCGCTAATTAACTGGCCTGTTCCACCTCATCATCAGGGGAGAGGGGGATGGAGGGATGGGGGAGGGTGAGCAGGAGGGAGGGATGGAGGAAGAGGGGAGGGTGAGCAGGAGGGAGGGAGGGAGGGAGGAGAGGATGAGGAGGAGGGAGGGAGGGAGGGATGGAGGAAGGGAGGGAGGGAGGGAGGGAGGAGAGGATGAGGAGGAGGGAGGGAGGGAGGGATGGAGGAAGGATGAGCAGGATGGAGGGAGGGAGGAAGGGGGGAGGAGGAGGGAGGGATGGAGGAGAGGATGAGGAGGAGGGAGGGAGGGATGGAGGACAGGGGAGGAGGAGGGAGGGATGGAAGAAGGGGGAGGATGACGAGGTGGGAGGGAGGGAGGGAGGCAGGAGTGGAAAGTAGGAGGGGACATAGGGAAGAGGCAGGTATATAATAGATATGGGGGTGGCTGAGAGAGGGGAAGGGACTAAGTGATAGAGGGAGGGACAAAGAGAAGGGGAGGGAGGGATGAAGGGAGGAGCCTATAGAGGGATTGTCAGGATCACTAGTAATCTCTCCATTAG
>NW_022261979.1:10496632-10507468 GCF_002021735.2 Oncorhynchus kisutch | reverse complement strand
CTACATAGTGCACTACTTTTGACCAGAGCCTTATGGACCTTGGTTAAAAGTAGTGCTCTATATAGGAAATATGCTTTCATTTGGGACGTCGCTGCGTTTCTATGTTATTGGAGGAACTGACGATACCAGTAGAATCTCTATTTCCATATGTCTCTGTAGCTCAGTGATGTACAGGAGACTTCCAGCCGTCATCTCTCTGACGAGATGGTATGTAACTATCTCACTGAGCAGAAGTCATCTGTTTCTGCACAGAGAGACGTCTGTAATAACGGAACTAGTTCTACTGACAGTTAATGATAGAGCTGTAATGTTGTTGGATAGAGACTTACTGTAATGTTGTTGGATAGAGACTTACTGTAATGTTGTTGTATAGAGACCCACTGTAATGTTGTTGGATAGAGACTACTGTAATGTTGTTGGATAGAGACTTACTGTAATGTTGTTGGATAGAGACTTACTGTAATGTTGTTGTATAGAGACCTACTGTAATGTTGTTGTATAGAGACTTACTGTAATGTTGTTGTATAGAGACCTACTGTAATGTTGTTGGGATAGAGACCTACTGTAATGTTGTTGGATAGAGACTTACTGTAATGTTGTTGGATAGAGACCTACTGTAATGTTGTTGGATAGAGACTTACTGTAATGTTGTTGGATAGAGACTTACTGTAATGTTGTTGGATAGAGACTTACTGTAATGTTGTTGGATAGAGACTTACTGTAATGTTGTTGGATAGAGACCTACTGTATTGTTGTTGGATAGAGACCTAATGTAATGTTGTTGGATAGAGACTTACTGTAATGTTGTTGGATAGAGACTTACTGTAATGTTGTTGGATAGAGACTTACTGTAATGTTGTTGGATAGAGACGTACTGTAATGTTGTTGGATAGAGACTTACTGTAATGTTGTTGGATAGAGACCTAATGTAATGTTGTTGGATAGAGACTTACTGTAATGTGTTGGATAGAGACCTACTGTAATGTTGTTGGATAGAGACCTACTGTAATGTTGTTGGATAGAGACTTACTGTAATGTTGTTGGATAGAGACCTAATGTAATGTTGTTGGATAGAGACCTACTGTAATGTTGTTGGATAGATACTTACTGTAATGTTGTTCTATAGAGACTTACTGTGATGTTGTTGTATAGAGACTTACTGTAGTGTTGTTTTATAGAGACTTACTGTAATGTTGTTGTATAGAGGACTTACTGTAATGTTTTTGGATAGATACACTGACTGACTGACTGAGTGAGTGAGATGGGCTAAATGACTGACTAATTGATAACAGCACTGGGCATTGAATCCGTCCAGTCATAACTAGAGTACACTAACAGTAGTACACCTTCCTCTGTCTGTCTGTCTGTCTCTCTGTCTCTGTCTCTGTCTCTCTCTCTCTCTTTCTGTCTCTGTCTCTCTCTGTCTCTCTCTCGCTCGCTCGCTCTCTGGTCCCCCCAGGCTTGTTTTGTGGGTCACTGTACTGACGCTGTAAATATCTCAGTTCTCTTTTGTATTCACACTTCCTTTGAATGAGGACTCAACTCTTTTGCCAGTTCACATCAACTATTTTGTTGTCCGAGTCCCTCTTTGTATTGACACACTATGTTTAGGAAAGAACCAAGACTTTTCTCTGGGTTTTTTACAAAGTTGCAGGACAAGCCATTACATCCGAATGTGTTATCGGACAGCTAGAAATAACTAGTTACATTTTCGAAGATAATAGATTGCGTTAGTTAAAAAATGAGACATAATCTACTATTTATTTGTAAAGGAGAATAACTGCAGACTAATTAAACCACTGGGTATTGACATTATGTGAAAACATTGTTGATTCAACCAATGGGAAGGCTGTAATATACATATATATTAGGCTACTGTCTCTTTAAGAACTAGAATATATTTAGTTCCCTATGTAGGAATTCTCACCAAATATGTTGTCTTTTCACACTATAGTAAACAATTAATTAGAACTAAAAACTCCACACATATTTTTTCATTTCTGTGTATCCTTGACAGTCCGCTAGTCAATATAAAAAAACACGTTTTTGAATATTGAGAGAGAGAAAGAGAGAGAGGTAGAGAAAGATAGATGTAGAGAGAGAGGTAGAGAGAAAGAGAGAGAGGTAGAGAAAGATAGATGTAGAGAGAGAGGTAGAGAGAAAGAGAGAGAGGTAGAGAAAGATAGATGTAGAGAGAGAGGTAGAGAGAAAGAGAGAGAGGTAGAGAAAGATAGATGTAGAGAGAGAGGTAGAGAGAAAGAGAGAGAGGTAGAGAAAGATAGATGTAGAGAGAGAAAGCGAGAGGTAGAGAGAGAGAGCGAGAAGTAGAGAGAGAGGTAGAGAGAAAGAGAGAGAGAGAGGTACAGAGAGAGTGAGAGAGAGATAGATAGAGAGAGAGTTGGGAGAGAGAGAGAAATAGAAAGAGAGATGTAGAGAGAGGTAGAGAGAGCGAGAAGTAGAGAGAGACAGAGGTAGAGTGAGAAAGAGAGAGAGCGACAGAGAAAGAGAGAGTTGGGAAAGAGAGGGACAGAGAGAAAGAGAGAGAGAAAGAGGTAGAAAAGTGAGATCGAGAGCGGGAGAGAGAGAGAAAAAAATAATTTGCTTTTTACTAAATTTGCGTACGACAGACCACGTATTCACCCTGCACACCCTAATTAGTTTTTCACTCAAATGAAAAGGAAAGTGGTTTTGGGGTAAAAAGATACGACATTATAAAATCCATGTACACAAACAACAAGTGAGGTTAAAATTGGCAAAAAAACACACATTTCTTTCCACAGGGCCGTGGGGTGAGACAGGGATGCAGCTTAAGCCCCACCCTCTTCAACATATATATCAACAAATTGGCGCGGGCACAAGAAAAGTCTGCATTTGACCCTACTAGAATCCGAAGTCAAATGTCTACTATTTGCAGATGATCTGGTGCTTCTGTCACCAACCAAGGAGGGCCTACAGCAGCATCTAGATCTTCTGCACAGATTCTGTCAGACCTGGGTCCTGACAGTAAATCTCAGTAAGACCAAAATAATGGTGTTCCAAAAAGGTCCAGTCGCCAGGACCACAAATACAAATTCCATCTAGACACTGTTGCCCTAGAGCACACAAAAAAACGACACATACCTTGGCCTAAACATCAGCGCCACAGGTAACTTCCACAAAGCTGTGAACGATCTGGGAGACAAGGCAAGAAGTGCTTTCTATGTCATCAAAAGGAACATAAAGTTCGACATACCAATTAGGATCTGGCTAAAAATACTTGAATCAGTCATAGAGCCCATTGCCCTTTATGGTTGTGAGGTCTGGGGTCCGCTCACCAACCAAGACTTCACAAAATGGGACAAACACCAAATTGAGACTCTGCATGCAGAATTCTGCAGAAATATCCTCCGTGTACAACGTAGAACACCAAATAATGGTGAGCAGAATACCCACTAATGATCACAAACACACCCCACAGAGCCCCAGGACAGCAGCACAATTAGACCCAACCAAATCATGAGAAAACAAAAAGATAATTACTTGACACATTGGAAAGAATTAACAAAAAAACAGAGCAAACTAGAATGCTATTTGGCCCTAAACAGAGAGTACACAGTGGCAGAATACCTGACCACTGTGACTGACCCTACACAGAGAGTACACAGCGGCAGAATACCTGACCACTGTGACTGGCCCTAAACAGAGAGTACACAGCAGCAGAATACCTGACCACTGTGACTGGCCCTAAACAGAGAGTACACAGTGGCAGAATACCTGACCACTGTGACTGGCCCTAAACAGAGAGTACACAGCAGCAGAATACCTGACCACTGTGACTGACCCTAAACAGAGAGTACACAGCAGCAGAATACCTGACCACTGTGACTGACCCTAAACAGAGAGTACACAGTGGCAGAATACCTGACCACTGTGACTGACCCTAAACAGAGAGTACACAGTGGCAGAATACCTGACCATTGTGACTGACCCTAAACAGAGAGTACACAGTGGCAGAATACCTGACCACTGTGACTGACCCTAAACAGAGAGTACACAGTAGCAGAATACCTGACCACTGTGACTGACCCTACACAGAGAGACACAGTGGCAGAATACCTGACCACTGTGACTGACCCCTAAACAGAGAGACACAGTGGCAGAATACCTGACCACTGTGACTGACCCTACACAGAGAGTACACAGTGGCAGAATACCTGACCACTGTGACTGACCCTACACAGAGAGTACACAGTGGCAGAATACCTGACCACTGTGACTGACCCTACACAGAGAGTACACAGTGGCAGAATACCTGACCACTGTGACTGACCCTAAACAGAGAGTACACAGCGGCAGAATACCTGACCACTGTGACTGACCCTAAACAGAGAGTACACAGCGGCAGAATACCTGACCACTGTGACTGACCCTAAACAGAGAGTACACAGCAGCAGAATACCTGACCACTGTGACTGACCCTAAACAGAGAGTACACAGCAGCAGAATACCTGACCACTGTGACTGACCCTAAATTAAGGAAAGCTTTGACTATGTACAGACTCAGTGAGCATAGCCTTGCTATTGAGAAAGGCCGCCGTAGACAGACATGGCTCTCAAGAGAAGACAGGCTATGTGCACACTACCCACAAAATGAGGTGGAAACTGAGCTGCACTTCCTAACCTCCTGCCCAATGTATGACCATATTAGAGACACAAATTTCCCTCAGATTACACAGATCCACAAATAATTCGAAACAAACCCAATTGTGATAAACTCCCATATCTACTGGGTGAAATTCCACAGTGTGCCATCACAGCAGCAAGATTTGTGACCTGTTGACACGAGAAAAGGGCAACCAGTGAAGAACAAACACCATTGTAAATACAACCCATATTTATGCTTATTTATTTTCCCTTGTGTACTTTAACCATTTGAACATTGTTACAACACTGTATATATATATATATATAATATATAATATGACATTTGTAATGTCTTTATTGTTTTGAAACTTCTGTATGTGTAATGTTTACTGTAAATTTTTTATGGTTTATTTCACTTTTGTTTATTATCTACCTCACTTGCTTTGGCAATGTTAACACATGTTTCCCATGCTAATAAAGCCCCTTGAATTGAATTGAATTGAATTGAGAGAGCGAGAGAGAGAGGGAGAGGGAAGAGAGAGAGAGAGAGAGAGAGAGAGATGGAGAGGGGAGATAGAGATGGAGAGATCTCAATGTTTTGCTTGGAAATAAATAACCTTTGTCTTCAGAGAGAGAGAGAGAGAGAGAGAGAGAGAGAGAGAGAGAGGGAGACAGAGAGAGAGAGAGACAGAGAGAGAGAGAGAGAGAGAGAGAGAGAGAGACAGAGAGAGAGAGAGACAGAGAGAGAGAGAGAGAGAGAGGCCTCTGTAGGTATGTCACATGACTGACTCCATTTCTCCACTCGTCTGTTGACACTGAACATGAACATGAGAGGAAAAACAGTCCTGAGAGAGATGGAAGAGAAATGGAAAGAGAGATGGAAGATGGAAAGGAGAGATGGAAAGAGAGACGGAAGAGAGATGGAAAGAGACGGAAAGAGGATCGGAAAGAGAGAGGAAAGAGAGATGGAAAGAGAGATGGAAAGAGAGATGGAAGAGAGAGGAAAAATATAGAGGAAAAATAGAGAAAAGAGAGAGTGTGTGAGAGAGAGAACTAGAGAAAGAGAGCGGGAGAGAGCAAGGCTTTTCCATCTCCCAGAATGCTTTGGGCCTCGTACTTCCATGCTACTTCCTAACATTATGCATTAGGAACAATATAGCAGTCTAAAATGACCTGCTGCTGAAGAAACCAAATGCATTTGCTGCCTTAAAGTTCCCTGAGGATAGTGGGGGGAGACAGGGGGAGACCTGGGAGGCAGGGGGGAGGCGGGGAGGAAGAGGGAGGCTGGGGGAGGAAGGGGAGTGAGCATGGAGTAAATCTGGATCATGTGCTAAGCTTTCAGGAATGGTTTTCCTGAACAAGCCATGAATAACAGGTAGTCACACTAGTCACCCTGTGGGTGCAGTTACCCACGCATTACGGACATTCTCTAGGTATTGAAGAGAAACCTACATTTTTGGAGCGCTTGTGTGTTGTGTGTGTGTGTGTGTGTGTGTTTTGTGTGTTTTGTGTGTGTGTGTGTTTTGTGTGTGTGTGCTGTGTTATGTTGTCCCAGCCCCCCCCCAAAGTCTATAGACCCCAGTACTGTGAACCCTGTCCTCTAACCCTCTGTTATGTTGTTGCCCCCCCCCCCCCCCCAGAGTCTATAGACCCCAGTACTGTAACCCTGTCCTCTAACCCTCTGTTATGTTGTTGTTGCCCCCCCCCCAGAGTCTATAGACCCCAGTACTGTAACCCTGTCCTCTAACCCTCTGTCATGCCCCCCCCCCCCCAGAGTCTATAGACCTCAGTACTGTAACCCTGTCCTCTAACCCTCTGTCATGCCCCCCCCCCCCCCCAGAGTCTATAGACCCCCAGTACTGTAACCCAGTCCTCTAACCCTCTGTTATGTTGTTGCCCCCCCCCCCCCCAGAGTCTATAGACCCCAGTACTATAACCCTGTCCTCTAACCCTCTGTCATGTCCCCCCCCAGAGTCTATAGACCCCAGTACTATAACCCTGTCCTCTAACCCTCTGTCATGTCCCCCCCCCAGAGTCTATAGACCCCATTACTATAACCCTTCCTCTAACCCTCTGTCATGTCCCCCCCCGAGTCTATAGACCCCAGTACTGTAACCCTGTCCTCTAACCCTCTGTCATGCCCCCCCCCCAGAGTCTATAGACCCCAGTACTGTAACCCTGTCCTCTAACCCTCTGTCATGTCCCCCCCCCCCCCCCAGAGTCTATAGACCCCCAGTACTGTAACCCTGTCCTCTAACCCTCTGTTATACTGTCCAGCCCCAGCAGGCCCCTCCCACCCCAGAGTCTATAGACCCCCAGTACTATAACCCTGTCCTCTAACCCTCTGTTATGTTGTCCCCCCCCCCAGAGTCTATAGACCCCCAGTACTATAACCCTGTCTCTAACCCTCTGTTATGTTGTTGTCCCCCCCCCAGAGTCTATAGAGCCCAGTACTATAACCCTGTCCTCTAACCCCTCTGTTATGTTGTTGCCCCCCCCCCCCCCCCAGAGTCTATAGACCCCAGTACTATAACCCTGTCCTCTAACCCTCTGTCATGTCCCCCCCCAGAGTCTATAGACCCCAGTACTATAACCCCTGTCCTCTAACCCTCTGTCATGTCCCCCCCCAGAGTCTATAGACCCCAGTACTATAACCCTGTCCTCTAACCCTCTGTCATGTCCCCCCCCCAGAGTCTATAGACCCCCAGTACTATAACCCTGTCCTCTAACCCTCTGTCATGTCCCCCCCCCAGAGTCTATAGACCCCATTACTATAAACCCTTCCTCTAACCCTCTGTCATGTCCCCCCCCAGAGTCTATAGACCCCAGTACTGTAACCCCTGTCCTCTAACCCTCTGTCAGCCCCCCCCCCAGAGTCTATAGACCCCAGTACTGTAACCCTGTCCTCTAACCCTCTGTCATGTCCCCCCCCCCAGAGTCTATAGACCCCAGTACTGTAACCCTGTCCTCTAACCCTCTGTTATACTGTCCAGCCCCAGCAGGCCCCTCCCACCCCAGAGTCTATAGACCCCAGTACTATAACCCTGTCCTCTAACCCTCTGTTATGTTGTCCCCCCCCCCAGAGTCTATAGACCCCAGTACTATAACCCTGTCTTCTAACCCTCTGTTATGTTGTTGTCCCCCCCCCCCAGAGTCTATAGAGCCCAGTACTATAACCCTGTCCTCTAACCCTCTGTTATGTTGTTGCCCCCCCCCCCCAGAGTCTATAGACCCCAGTACTATAACCCTGTCCTCTAACCCTCTGTCATGTCCCCCCCCAGAGTCTATAGACCCCAGTACTATAACCCTGTCCTCTAACCCTCTGTCATGTCCCCCCCCAGAGTCTATAGACCCCAGTACTATAACCCTGTCCTCTAACCCTCTGTCATGTCCCCCCCCAGAGTCTATAGGCCCCAGTACTGTAACCCTGTCCTCTAACCCTCTGTCATGCCCCCCCCCCCCAGAGTCTATAGACCCCAGTACTGTAACCCTGTCCTCTAACCCTCTGTCATGTCCCCCCCCCAGAGTCTATAGACCCCAGTACTGTAACCCTGTCCTCTAACCCTCTGTTATACTGT
Source organism: Oncorhynchus kisutch (assembly GCF_002021735.2). Lineage (NCBI taxonomy): Eukaryota > Metazoa > Chordata > Actinopteri > Salmoniformes > Salmonidae > Oncorhynchus > Oncorhynchus kisutch. Next base: position 10,499,267 of record NW_022261979.1, on the reverse strand, counting down.
CCAGCCCCAGCAGGCCCCTCCCACCCCAGAGTCTATAGACCCCAGTACTATAACCCTGTCCTCTAACCCTCTGTTATGTTGTCCCCCCCCCAGAGTCTATAGACCCCAGTACTATAACCCTGTCCTCTAACCCTCTGTTATGTTGTTGTCCCCCCCCCCAGAGTCTATAGACCCCAGTACTGTAACCCTGTCCTCTAACCCTCTGTTATGTGTTGTTGTCCCCCCCAGAGTCTATAGACCCCAGTACTGTAACCCTGTCCTCTAACCCTCTGTTATGTTGTTGTCCCCCCCCAGAGTCTATAGACCCCCCAGAGTCTATAGACCCCAGTACTGTAACCCTGTCCTCTAACCCTCTGTTATGTTGTCCCCCCCCCCAGAGTCTATAGACCCCAGTACTGTAACCCTGTCCTCTAACCCTCTGTTATGTTGTTGTCCCCCCCCCCAGAGTATATAGACCCCCAGTACTGTAACCCTGTCCTCTAACCCTCTGTTATGTTGTCCTAGCCCCAGCAGGCCCCTCCCACCCCAGAGTCTATAGTCCCCAGTACTGTAACCCTGTCCTCTAACCCTCTGTTATGTTGTCCCCCCCCCCCCAGAGTCTATAGACCCCAGTACTGTAACCCTGTCCTCTAACCCTCTGATATGTTGTTGTCCCCCCCCCAGAGTCTATAGACCCCAGTACTGTAACCCTGTCCTCTAACCCTCTGTTATGTTGTTGTCCTAGCCCCAGCAGGCCCCTCCCACCCCAGAGTCTATAGACCCCAGTGAAGAGATGACAGACACAGAGGACAACGAGGAAGAGGACCTGGGAGTCAGAGAGGACCAACGGAACATTATCCTTCACCTGCTGTCACAGCTCAAACTGGGCATGGACCTCACACGGGTAAGAACTAACACCTGACCAATACCGATCTACTGGGTAGACCCCTTTCTGTGTTTACAACCATTGACTTACAGTGAAATGCTTACAATGCAGTAAAACAAATAAAAGAAATAAAAGTAACATGTAATTAAAGAGCAGCAGTAAAATAACAATAGTGAGGCTACAGTGCCTTGCGAAAGTATTCGGCCCCTTTGAACTTTGCGACCTTTTGCCACATTTCAGGCTTCAAACATAAAGATATAAAACTGTATTTTTTTGTGAAGAATCAATAACAAGTGGGACACAATCATGAATTGGAACGACATTTATTGGATATTTCAAACTTTTTTAACAAATCAAAACTAAAAAATTGGGCGTGCTAAATTATTCAGCCCCCTTAAGTTAATACTTTGTAGCGCCGCCTTTTGCTGCGATTACAGCTGTAAGTCGCTTGGGGTATGTCTCTATCCATTCCTCCTTGCAAAACAGCTCGAGCTCAGTGAGGTTGGATGGAGAGCATTTTTGAACAGCAGTTTTCAGTTCTTTCCACAGATTCTCGATTGGATTCAGGTCTGGACTTTGACTTGGCCATTCTAACACCTGGATATGTTTATTTTTGAACCATTCCATTGTAGATTTTGCTTTATGTTTTGGATCATTGTCTTGTTGGAAGACAAATCTCTGTCCCAGTCTCAGGTTTTGCAGACTCCATCAGGTTTTCTTCCTGAATGGTCCTGTATTTGGCTCCATCCATCTTCCCATCAATTTTAACCATCTTCCCTGTCCCTGCTGAAGAAAAGCAGGCCCAAACCATGATGCTGCCACCACCATGTTTGACAGTGGGGATGTTGTGTTCAGGGTGATGAGCTGTGTTGCTTTTACGCCAAACATAACATTTTGCATTGTTGCCAAAAAGTTCAATTTTGGTTTCATCTGACCAGAGCACCTTCTTCCACATGTTTGGTGTGTCTCCCAGGTGGCTTGTGGCAAACTTTAAACAACACTTTTATGGATATCTTTAAGAAATGGCTTTCTTCTTGCCACTCTTCCATAAAGGCCAGATTTGTGCAATATACGACTGATTGTTGTCCTATGGACAGAGTCTCCCACCTCAGCTGTAGATCTCTGCAGTTCATCCAGAGTGATCATGGGCCTCTTGGCTGCATCTCTGATCAGTCTTCTCCTTGTATGAGATGAAAGTTTAGAGGGACGGCCAGGTCTTGGTAGATTTGCAGTGGTCTGATACTCCTTCCATTTCAATATTATCGCTTGCACAGTGCTCCTTGGGATGTTTAAAGCTTGGGAAATCTTTTTGTATCCAAATCCGGCTTTAAACTTCTTCACAACAGTATCTCGGACCTGCCTGGTGTGTTCCTTGTTCTTCATGATGCTCTCTGCGCTTTTAAACGGACCTCTGAGACTATCACAGTGCAGGTGCATTTATACGGAGACTTGATTACACACAGGTGGATTGTATTTATCATCATTAGTCATTTAGGTCAACATTGGATCATTCAGAGATCCTCACTGAACTTCTGGAGAGAGTTTGCTGCACTGAAAGTAAAGGGGCTGAATAATTTTGCATGCCCAAGTTTTTGAATTGTTAAAAAAGTTTGAAATATCCAATAAATGTCGTTCCACTTCATGATTGTGTCCCACTTGTTGTTGATTCTTCACAAAAAAATACAGTTTTATATCTTTATGTTTGAAGCCTGAAATGTGGCAAAAGGTCGCAAAGTTCAAGGGGGGCCAAATACTTTCGCAAGGCATTGT
>NW_022261979.1:10451101-10496532 GCF_002021735.2 Oncorhynchus kisutch | reverse complement strand
GTTTGTCAGCCTGAAGTTCGAGGTTCAGTGTCGCTGTTCTGTCATCCTGGTGACAGACTGGCTGACTGAATGAGGAAGGGACTGCCTGTAATGAGTGTCTATAATGGGCAGCCAGGTGAGTGCAGTGACAGCGCCTGACTGAACTCACAATGGTCTGTGGCACAGCTGCTCTGCTCATGTGGTTCGATGAACCCAACCGCGTGTGATGTTAGACTGAACCGTAATGGGATTATATAACGTAATGCAGGTTATAATCTGGAGTACTGTGGTACATTCTAGACCCTTTAGTGATTATAGCTTCATCACCTAGACCCCTTAGTGGATTATAGCTTCATCACCTAGACCCCTTAGTGATTATAGCTTCATCACCTAGGACCTCTTAGTGATTATAGCTTCATCACCTAGACCTCTTAGTGATTATAGCTTCATCATCTAGACCTCTATCATCACCTAGACCCCTTAGTGATTATAGCTTCATCATCTAGACGCCTTAGTGATTATAGCTTCATCACCTAGACCCCTTAGTGATTATAGCTTCATCATCTAGACCTCTATCATCACCTAGACCCCTTAGTGATTATAGCTTCATCACCTAGACCCCTTAGTGATTATAGCTTCATCACCTAGACCCCTTAGTGATTATAGCTTCATCATCACCTAGACCCCTTAGTGATTATAGCTTCATCACCTAGACCTCTTAGTGATTATAGCTTCATCACCTAGACCCCTTAGTGATTATAGCTTCATCACCCTAGACCCCCTTAGCGATTATAGCTTCATCACCTAGACCCCTTAGTGATTATAGCTTCATCACCTAGACCCCTTAGTGATTATAGCTTCATCACCTAGACCCCTTAGTGATTATAGCTTCATCACCTAGACCCCCTTAGTGATTATAGCTTCATCACCTAGACCTCTATCATCACCTAGACCCCTTAGTGATTATAGCTTCATCACCTAGACCTCTTAGTGATTATAGCTTCATCACCTAGACCTCTTAGTGATTATAGCTTCATCACCTAGACCCCTTAGTGATTATAGCTTCATCATCTAGACCTCTATCATCACCTAGACCCCTTAGTGATTATAGCTTCATCATCTAGACCTCTATCATCACCTAGACCCCTTAGTGATTATAGCTTCATCATCTAGACCTCTATCATCACCTAGACCCCTTAGTGATTATAGCTTCATCATCTAGACCTCTACCTCATCACCTAGACCCCTTAGTGATTATAGCTTCATCATCTAGACCTCTATCATCACCTAGACCCCTTAGTGATTATAGCTTCATCACCTAGACCTCTATCATCACCTAGACCCCTTAGTGATTATAGCTTCATCATCTAGACCTCTATCATCACCTAGACCCCTTAGTGATTATAGCTTCATCACCTAGACCCCTTAGTGATTATAGCTTCATCACCTAGACCTCTATCATCACCTAGACCCCTTAGTGATTATAGCTTCATCACCTAGACCCCTTAGTGATTATAGCTTCATCACCTAGACCCCTTAGTGATTATAGCTCATCGCCTAGACCCCTTAGTGATTATAGCTTCATCACCTAGACCTCCATCATCACTAGACCCCTTAGTGATTATAGCTTCATCACCCTAGACTCCTTAGTGATTATAGCTTCATCACCTAGACCTCTATCATCACCTAGACCTCTATCATCACCTAGACCCCTTAGTGATTATAGCTTCATCACCCTAGACCCCTTAGTGATTATAGCTTCATCACCTAGACCCCTTAGTGATTATAGCTTCATCACCTAGACCCCTTAGTGATTATAGCTTCATCACCTAGACCCCTTAGTGATTATAGCTTCATCACCTAGACCCCTTAGTGATATAGCTTCATCACCTAGACCCCCTTAGTGATTATAGCTCATCGCCTAGACCCCTTAGTGATTATAGCTTCATACACCTAGACCCCTTAGTGATTAATAGCTGTCATCACCTAGACCCTTAGTGATTATAGCTCATCACACTAGACCCCTTAGTGATTATAGCTTTCATCACCTAGACCCTTAGTGATTATAGCTTCATCACCTATACCTCTATCATACCTAGACCCCTTAGTGATTATAGCTTCATCACCTAGACCCCTTAGTGATTATAGCTTCATCACCCTAGACACCTTAGTGATTATAGCTTCATCATCTAGACCCCTTAGTGATTATAGCTTCATCACCTAGACCTCTATCATCACCTAGACCCCTTAGTGATTATAGCTTCATCATCCAGACCCCTTAGTGATTATAGCTTCATCACCTAGACCCTTTAGTGATTATAGCTTCATCACCTAGACCCCTTAGTGATTATAGCTTCATCACCTAGACCCCTTAGTGATTATAGCTTCATCACCTAGACCCCTTAGTGATTATAGCTTCATCACCTAGACCTTTTAGTGATTATAGCTTCATCACCTAGACCTCTATCATCACCTAGACCCCTTAGTGATTATAGCTTCATCACCTAGGCCCCTTAGTGATTATAGCTTCATCGCCTAGACCCCTTAGTGATTATAGCTTCATCACCTAGACCTCCATCATCACCTAGACCCCTTAGTGATTATAGCTTCATCACCTAGACTCCTTAGTGATTATAGCTTCATCACCTAGACCTCTATCATCACCTAGGACCTCTATCATCACCTAGACCCCTTAGTGATTATAGCTTCATCACCTAGACCCCTTAGTGATTATAGCTTCATCACCTAGACCCCTTAGTGATTATAGCTTCATCACCTAGACCCCTTAGTGATTATAGCTTCATCACCTAGACCCCTTAGTGATTATAGCTTCATCACCTAGACCCCTTAGTGATTATAGCTTCATCACCTAGACCCCTTAGTGATTATAGCTTCATCGCCTAGACCCCTTAGTTGATTATAGCTTCATCACCCTAGACCTCCATCATCACCTAGACCCCTTAGTGATTATAGCTTCATCACCTAGACTCCTTAGTGATTATAGCTTCATCACCTAGACCTCTATCATCACCTAGACCCCTTAGTGATTATAGCTTCATCACTAGACCCTTAGTGATTATAGCTTCATCACCTAGACCTCTATCATCACCTAGAACCCCTTACTGATTATAGCTTCATCACCTAGACCCCTTAGCGATTATAGCTTCATCACCTAGACCCTTAGTGATTATAGCTTCATCACCTAGACCTCTATCATCACCTAGACCCCTTAGTGATTATAGCTTCATCATCTAGACCCCTTAGTGATTATAGCACACCTAGACCCCTTAGTGATTATAGCTTCACCACCTAGACCTCTATCATCACCTAGACCCCTTAGTGATTATAGCTTCATCATCTAGACCCCCTTAGTGATTATAGCTTCATCAACTAGACCTCTTAGTGATTATAGCTTCATCAACTAGACCTCTATCATCACCTAGACCCCTTAGTGATTATAGCTTCATCACCTAGACCTCTATCATCACCTAGACCCCTTAGTGATTATAACTTCATCACCTAGACCCCTTAGTGATTATAGCTTTCATCACCTAGACCTCTATCATCACCTAGACCCCTTAGTGATTATAGCTTCATCATCTAGACCCCTTAGTGATTATAGCTTCATCATCTAGACCCCTTAGTGATTATAGCTTCATCACCTAGACCCCTTAGTGATTATAGCTTCATCACCTAGACCCCTTAGTGATTATAGCTTCATCACCTAGACCTCTTAGTGATTATAGCTTCATCACCTAGACCCCTTAGTGATTATAGCTTCATCGCCTAAACCCCTTAGTGATTATAGCTTCATCACCTAGACCTCTATCATCACCTAGACCTCTATCATCACCTAGACCCCTTAGTGATTATAGCTTCATCACCTAGACCCCTTAGTGATTATAGCTTCATCGCCTAGACCCCTTAGTGATTATAGCTTCATCACCTAGACCTCTATCATCACCTGACCCCTTAGTGATTATAGCTTCATCATCTAGACCCTTAGTGATTATAGCTTCATCACCTAGACCTCTTAGTGATTATAGCTTCATCACCTAGACCTCTTAGTGATTATAACTTCATCACCTAGACCTCTTAGTGATTATAGCTTCATCACCTAGACCCCTTAGTGATTATAACTTCATCACCTAGACCCCTTAGTGATTATAGCTTCATCACCTATACCTCTATCATCACCTAGACCCCTTAGTGATTATAGCTTCATCACTTAGACCCCTTAGTGATTATTGCTTCATCACCTAGACCCCTTAGTGATTATAGCTTCATCACCTAGACCCCTTAGTGATTATAGCTTCATCACCTAGACCCCTTAGTGATTATAGCTTCATCACCTAGACCTCTATCATCACCTAGACCCCTTACTGATTATAGCTTCATCACCTAGACCCCTTAGCGATTATAGCTTCATCACCTAGACCCCTTAGTGATTATAGCTTCATCACCTAGATCTCTTAGTGATTATAGCTTCATCAACTAGACCTCTATCATCACCTAGACCCCTTAGTGATTATAGCTTCATCACCTAGACCCCTTAGTGATTATAGCTTCATCAACTAGACCTCTATCATCACCTAGACCCCTTAGTGATTATAGCTTCATCACCTAGACCTCTTAGTGATTATAGCTTCATCACCTAGACCTCTTAGTGATTATAGCTTCATCAACTAGACCTCTATCATCACCTAGACCCCTTAGTGATTATAGCTTCATCACCTAGACCTCTATCATCACCTAGACCCCTTAGTGATTATAACTTCATCACCTAGACCCCTTAGTGATTATAGCTTCATCACCTAGACCCCTTAGTGATTATAGCTTCATCACCTAGACCTCTATCATCACCTAGACCCCTTAGTGATTATAGCTTCATCACCTAGACCCCTTAGTGATTATAGCTTCATCACCTAGACCCCTTAGTGATTATAGCTTCATCATCTAGACCCCTTAGTGATTATAGCTTCATCACCTAGACCTCTATCATCACCTAGACCCCTTAGTGATTATAGCTTCATCATCCAGACCCCTTAGTGATTATAGCTTCATCACCTAGACCCTTTAGTGATTATAGCTTCATCACCTAGACCCCTTAGTGATTATAGCTTCATCACCTAGACCCCTTAGTGATTATAGCTTCATCACCTAGACCCCTTAGTGATTATAGCTTCATCACCTAGACCCCTTAGTGATTATAGCTTCATCACCTAGACCTCTTAGTGATTATAGCTTCATCACCTAGACCCCTTAGTGATTATAGCTTCATCACCTAGACCTCTAGTGATTATAGCTTCATCACCTAGACCTCTATCATCACCTAGACCCCTTAGTGATTATAGCTTCATCACCTAGGCCCCTTAGTGATTATAGCTTCATCGCCTAGACCCCTTAGTGATTATAGCTTCATCACCTAGACCTCCATCATCACCTAGACCCCTTAGTGATTATAGCTTTATCACCTAGACTCCTTAGTGATTATAGCTTCATCACCTAGACCTCTATCATCACCTAGACCTCTATCATCACCTAGACCCCTTAGTGATTATAGCTTCATCACCTAGACCCCTTAGTGATTATAGCTTCATCACCTAGACCCCTTAGTGATTATAGCTTCATCACCTAGACCCCTTAGTGATTATAGCTTCATCACCTAGACCCCTTAGTGATTATAGCTTCATCACCTAGACCCCTTAGTGATTATAGCTTCATCACCTAGACCCCTTAGTGATTATAGCTTCATCGCCTAGACCCCTTAGTGATTATAGCTTCATCACCTAGACCTCCATCATCACCTAGACCCCTTAGTGATTATAGCTTCATCACCTAGACTCCTTAGTGATTATAGCTTCATCACCTAGACCTCTATCATCACCTAGACCCCTTAGTGATTATAGCTTCATCACCTAGACCCCTTAGTGATTATAGCTTCATCACCTAGACCTCTATCATCACCTAGACCCCTTAGTGATTATAGCTTCATCATCCAGACCCCTTAGTGATTATAGCTTCATCACCTAGACCCTTTAGTGATTATAGCTTCATCACCTAGACCCCTTAGTGATTATAGCTTCATCACCTAGACCCCTTAGTGATTATAGCTTCATCACCTAGACCCCTTAGTGATTATAGCTTCATCACCTAGACCCCTTAGTGATTATAGCTTCATCACCTAGACCTCTTAGTGATTATAGCTTCATCACCTAGACCCTTAGTGATTATAGCTTCATCACCTAGACCTCTTAGTGATTATAGCTTCATCACCTAGACCTCCATCATCACCTAGACCCCTTAGTGATTATAGCTTCATCACCTAGACTCCTTAGTGATTATAGCTTCATCACCTAGACCTCTATCATCACCTAGACCTCTATCATCACCTAGACCCCTTAGTGATTATAGCTTCATCACCTAGACCCCTTAGTGATTATAGCTTCATCACCTAGACCCCTTAGTGATTATAGCTTCATCACCTAGACCCCTTAGTGATTATAGCTTCATCACCTAGACCCCTTAGTGATTATAGCTTCATCACCTAGACCCCTTAGTGATTATAGCTTCATCGCCTAGACCCCTTAGTGATTATAGCTTCATCACCTAGACCTCCATCATCACCTAGACCCCTTAGTGATTATAGCTTCATCACCTAGACTCCTTAGTGATTATAGCTTCATCACCTAGACCTCTATCATCACCTAGACCCCTTAGTGATTATAGCTTCATCACCTAGACCCCTTAGTGATTATAGCTTTATCACCTAGACCTCTATCATCACCTAGACCCCTTACTGATTATAGCTTCATCACCTAGACCCCTTAGCGATTATAGCTTCATCACCTAGACCCCTTAGTGATTATAGCTTCATCACCTAGACCTCTATCATCACCTAGACCCCTTAGTGATTATAGCTTCATCATCTAGACCCCTTAGTGATTATAACTTCATCACCTAGACCCCTTAGTGATTATAGCTTCATCATCTAGACCTCTATCATCAACTAGACCCCTTAGTGATTATAGCTTCATCATCTAGACCCCTTAGTGATTATAGCTTCATCACCTAGACCCCTTAGTGATTATAGCTTCATCACCTAGACCTCTATCATCACCTAGACCCCTTAGTGATTATAACTTCATCACCTAGACCCCTTAGTGATTATAGCTTCATCATCTAGACCCCTTAGTGATTATAGCTTCATCACCTAGACCCCTTAGTGATTATAGCTTCATCACCTAGACCCCTTAGTGATTATAGCTTCATCATCTCGACTCCTTAGTGATTATAGCTTCATCACCTAGACCCCTTAGTGATTATAGCTTCATCACCTAGACCCCTTAGTGATTATAGCTTCATCACCTAGACCTCTTAGTGATTATAGCTTCATCACCTAGACCCCTTAGTGATTATAGCTTCATCGCCTAAACCCCTTAGTGATTATAGCTTCATCACCTAGACCTCTATCATCACCTAGACCTCTATCATCACCTAGACCCCTTAGTGATTATAGCTTCATCACCTAGACCCCTTAGTGATTATAGCTTCATCGCCTAGACCCCTTAGTGATTATAGCTTCATCACCTAGACCTCTATCATCACCTGACCCCTTAGTGATTATAGCTTCATCATCTAGACCCCTTAGTGATTATAGCTTCATCACCTAGACCTCTTAGTGATTATAGCTTCATCACCTAGACCTCTTAGTGATTATAACTTCATCACCTAGACCTCTTAGTGATTATAGCTTCATCACCTAGACCCCTTAGTGATTATAACTTCATCACCTAGACCCCTTAGTGATTATAGCTTCATCACCTATACCTCTATCATCACCTAGACCCCTTAGTGATTATAGCTTCATCACCTAGACCCCTTAGTGATTATTGCTTCATCACCTAGACCCCTTAGTGATTATAGCTTCATCACCTAGACCCCTTAGTGATTATAGCTTCATCACCTAGACCCCTTAGTGATTATAGCTTCATCACCTAGACCCCTTAGTGATTATAGCTTCATCACCTAGACCTCTATCATCACCTAGACCCCTTACTGATTATAGCTTCATCACCTAGACCCCTTAGCGATTATAGCTTCATCACCTAGACCCCTTAGTGATTATAGCTTCATCACCTAGACCTCTTAGTGATTATAGCTTCATCAACTAGACCTCTATCATCACCTAGACCCCTTAGTGATTATAGCTTCATCACCTAGACCCCTTAGTGATTATAGCTTCATCAACTAGACCTCTATCATCACCTAGACCCCTTAGTGATTATAGCTTCATCACCTAGACCTCTTAGTGATTATAGCTTCATCACCTAGACCTCTTAGTGATTACAGCTTCATCAACTAGACCTCTATCATCACCTAGACCCCTTAGTGATTATAGCTTCATCACCTAGACCTCTATCATCACCTAGACCCCTTAGTGATTATAACTTCATCACCTAGACCCCTTAGTGATTATAGCTTCATCACCTAGACCCCTTAGTGATTATAGCTTCATCACCTAGACCTCTATCATCACCTAGACCCCTTAGTGATTATAGCTTCATCACCTAGACCCCTTAGTGATTATAGCTTCATCACCTAGACCCCTTAGTGATTATAGCTTCATCATCTAGACCCCTTAGTGATTATAGCTTCATCACCTAGACCTCTATCATCACCTAGACCCCTTAGTGATTATAGCTTCATCATCCAGACCCCTTAGTGATTATAGCTTCATCACCTAGACCCTTTAGTGATTATAGCTTCATCACCTAGACCCCTTAGTGATTATAGCTTCATCACCTAGACCCCTTAGTGATTATAGCTTCATCACCTAGACCCCTTAGTGATTATAGCTTCATCACCTAGACCCCTTAGTGATTATAGCTTCATCATCTAGACCTCTATCATCACCTAGACCCCTTAGTGATTATAGCTTCATCACCTAGACCTCTTAGTGATTATAGCTTCATCACCTAGACCCCTTAGTGATTATAGCTTCATCACCTAGACCTCTTAGTGATTATAGCTTCATCACCTAGACCTCTATCATCACCTAGACCCCTTAGTGATTATAGCTTCATCACCTAGACCCCTTAGTGATTATAGCTTCATCGCCTACACCCCTTAGTGATTATAGCTTCATCACCTAGACCTCCATCATCACCTAGACCCCTTAGTGATTATAGCTTCATCACCTAGACTCCTTAGTGATTATAGCTTCATCACCTAGACCTCTATCATCACCTAGACCTCTATCATCACCTAGACCCCTTAGTGATTATAGCTTCATCACCTAGGCCCCTTAGTGATTATAGCTTCATCACCTAGACCCCTTAGTGATTATAGCTTCATCACCTAGACCCCTTAGTGATTATAGCTTCATCACCTAGACCCCTTATTGATTATAGCTTCATCACCTAGACCCCTTAGTGATTATAGCTTCATCACCTAGACCCCTTAGTGATTATAGCTTCATCGCCTAGACCCCTTAGTGATTATAGCTTCATCACCTAGACCTCCATCATCACCTAGACCCCTTAGTGATTATAGCTTCATCACCTAGACTCCTTAGTGATTATAGCTTCATCACCTAGACCTCTATCATCACCTAGACCCCTTAGTGATTATAGCTTCATCACCTAGACCCCTTAGTGATTATAGCTTCATCACCTAGACCCCTTAGTGATTATAGCTTCATCACCTAGACCCCTTAGTGATTATAGCTTCATCACCTAGACCCCTTAGTGATTATAGCTTCATCACCTAGACCCCTTAGTGATTATAGCTTCATCACCTAGACCCCTTAGTGATTATAGCTTCATCACCTAGACCTCTGTTAACCAACAGACTGACACACAGCACCCTGACTAGTTTATTCACCTTATCACCTAGACCTCTATTGGCCAACAGACTGACACACAGCACCCTGACTAGTTTATTCACCTTATCACCTAGACCTCTATTAGCCAACAGACTGACACACAGCACCCTGACTAGTTTAATCCCCTTATCACCTAGACCTCTATTAGCCAACAGACTGACACACAGCACCCTGACTAGTTTATTCACCTTATCACCTAGACCTCTATTAGCCAACAGACTGATACACAGCACCCTGACTAGTTTAATCCCCTTATCACCTAGACCTCTATTAACCAACAGACTGACACACAGCACCCTGACTAGTTTATTCACCCATACACTCCAGCTCTGTCAGTCAGTCCCTCAGTCAGTCAGTTAGTCAGTCAGTCAGTCAGTCAGTCACTCACTCCCTCCCTCAGTCAGTCAGTCCCTCAGTCCCTCAGTCAGTCAGTCAGTCAGTCAGTTCCTCAGTCAGTGAGTTACTCCCTCAGTCAGTTCCTCAGTCAGTGAGTTACTCCCTCAGTCAGTCCCTCAGTCAGTCAGTCAGTCACTCCCTCAGTCAGTCAGTTAGCCCCTCAGTCAGTCAGTCATTCAGACACTCCCTCAGTCAGTCAGTCAGCCCCTCAGTCAGTCAGTCATTCAGACACTCCCTCAGCCCATCAGTCAGTCAGTCAGTCAGTCAGCCCTTCAGTCAGTCAGTCAGTCCCTCAGTCAGTCAGTCAGTCACTCCCTCAGTCAGTCAGTCAGCCCCTCAGTCAGTCAGTCATTCAGACACTCCCTCAGCCCATCAGTCAGTCAGTCAGTCAGCCCTTCAGTCAGTCAGTCAGTCCTTCAGTCAGTCAGTCAGTCACTCCCTCAGTCAGTCAGTCAGTCAGTCATTCAGACACTCCCTCAGCCCATCAGTCAGTCAGTCAGTCAGCCCTTCAGTCAGTCAGTCAGTCCTTCAGTCAGTCAGTCAGTCAGTCACTTCCTCAGTCAGTCAGTCAGTCAGTCAGTCATTCAGTCACTCCCTCAGCCCTTCAGTCAGTCAGTCACTTCGTCAGTCCTTCAGTCAGTCAGTCAGTCACTCCCTCAGTCAGTCAGTCAGTCAGTCATTCAGACACTCCCTCAGCCCATCAGTCAGTCAGTCAGTCAGCCCTTCAGTCAGTCAGTCAGTCCTTCAGTCAGTCAGTCAGTCAGTCACTTCCTCAGTCAGTCAGTCAGTCAGTCATTCAGTCACTCCCTCAGCCCTTCAGTCAGTCAGTCACTTCGTCAGTCCTTCAGTCAGTCAGTCATTCAGTCACTCCCTCAGTCAGTCAGTCAGTCCTTCAGTCAGTCAGTCAGTCAGTCACTTCGTCAGTCAGTCAGTCAGTCACTTCGTCAGTCCTTCAGTCAGTCCGTCATTCAGTCACTCCCTCAGTCAGTCAGTCAGTAAGTCAGTCAGTACTTCAGTCAGTCCCTCAGTCACTCCTTCAGTCAGTCACTCCTTCAGTCAGTCAGTCCTTCAGTCAGTCAGTCAGTTATTCAATCAGTCAGTACTTCAGTCAGTCCCTCAGTCAGTCCTTCAGTCAGTCAGTCAGTCCTTCAGTCAGTCCGTCCGTCAGTCAGTCAGTCAGTCAGTCAGTCAGTCCCTCAGTCAAACATCCCACCACCCATTCAGAGATGTTCCGTCTCTTTCCCTCCTCACATGGGCCTCTCTCTCTGGCTGCAGGCCATGGATTGATCCTGTGATTGTAGGATAGTGAGTTTCAGTATCAGGACTGTTATGTGAGTATGAACTCTAACCATGGAGAACAGTTCTGTTGCCTAAACTAATGCTACTTTACGTAATCTGATAAGCAGTTCGTTTGGTAACTCCTTGTATTATATTTTGATGGAAATCCTAGATGACACTGGGTCAGATGTTACACTGTTTTGAAATAGAGTTGTATAATTGCTGATATAATCCTGAGTTAATGCTGAGGACACCTTCGCATTTGACTATTAGATTTTTACATTTGCGTCATGAAGCAGACAATGTTATCCAGAGAGACTTACAGTCAGTGCGTTCAACTAAGGTTAGGTAGGTAATTCCCTCCGTACTGATGTAAACTACTGTGGTAACTGGTGTAAACTACTGTGGTAACTGGTGTGTAAACTACTGTGGTAACTGGTGTAAACTACTGTGGTAACTGGTGTAAACTACTGTGGTAACTGGTGTGTAAACTACTGTGGTAACTGGTGTAAACTACTCAAATCAAATCAAATCAAATGTATTTATATAGCCCTTCGTACATCAGCTGATATCTCAAAGTGCTGTACAGAAACCCAGCATAAAACCCCAAACAGCAAGCAATGCAGGTGTAGAAGCACGGTGGCTAGGAAAAACTCCCTAGAAAGGCCAATACCTAGGAAGAAACCTAGAGAGGAACCAGGCTATGTGGGGTGGCCAGTCCTCTTCTGGCTGTGCCGGGTGGAGATTATAACAGAACATGGCCAAGATGTTCAAATGTTCATAAATGACCAGCATGGTTGAATAATAATAAGGCAGAACAGTTGAAACTGGAGCAGCAGCACAGTCAGGTGGAAGTTGAAACTGGAGCAGCAGCATGGCCAGGTGGACTGGGGACAGCAAGGAGTCATCATGTCAGGTAGTCCTGGGGCATGGTCCTAGGGCTCAGGTCAGTTGAAACTGGAACAGCAGCAACTACTGTGGTAACTGGTGTAAACTACTGTGGTAACTGATGTAAAATACTGTGGTAACTGGTGTAAACTACTGTGTTAACTGATAAACTACTGTGGTAACTGGTGTAAACTACTGTGTTAACTGATATAAACTACTGTGGTAACTGGTGTAAACTACTGTGGTAACTGGTGTAAACTACTGTGGTAACTGATGTAAAATACTGTGGTAACTGGTGTAAACTACTGTGTTAACTGGTGTGTAAACTACTGTGGTAACTGATGTAAACTACTATGGTAACTGGTGTAAACTACTGTGTTAACTGGTGTGTAAACTACTGTGGTAACTGGTGTAAACTACTGTGGTAACTGGTGTAAACTACTGTGGTAACTGGTGTAAACTACTATGGTAACTGGTGTAAACTACTGTGTTAACTGATATAAACTACTGTGGTAACTGGTGTAAACTACTGTGGTAACTGGTGTAAACTACTATGGTAACTGGTGTAAACTACTGTGGTAACTGATGTAAACTACTGTGGTAACTGATGTAAACTACTATGGTAATTGGTGTGTAAACTACTGTGGTAACTGGTGTAAACTACTGTGGTAACTGGTGTAAACTACTGTGGTAACTGGTGTGTAAACTACTGTGGTAACTGGTGTAAACTACTGTGGTAACTGGTGTAAACTACTGTGGTAACTGATGTAAACTACTGTGGTAACTGATGTAAACTACTGTGGTAACTGATGTAAACTACTGTATTAACTGGTGTAAACTACTGTGGTAACTGGTGTAAACTACTGTGGTAACTGGTGTAAACTACTGTGGTAACTGGTGTAAACTACTGTGTTTACTGATAAACTACTGTGGTAACTGGTGTAAACTACTGTGGTAACTGATGTAAACTACTGTGGTAACTGGTGTAAACTACTGTGTTAACTGATAAACTACTGTGGTAACTGATGTAAACTACTGTATTAACTGGTGTAAACTACTGTGGTAACTGGTGTAAACTACTGTGGTAACTGGTGTAAACTACTGTGGTAACTGGTGTGTAAACTACTGTGGTAACTGGTGTAAACTACTGTGGTTACTGGTGTAAACTACTGTGGTAACTGGTGTGTAAACTACTGTGGTAACTGGTGTGTAAACTACTGTGGTAACTGGTGTAAACTACTGTGTTAGCTGGTGTAAACTACTGTCTTAGCTGGTGTAAACTACTGTGGTACCTGGTGTGTAAACTACTGTGGTAACTGATGTAAACTACTGTGGTAACTGGTGTAAACTACTGTGGTAACTGGTGTGTAAACTACTGTGGTAACTGGTGTGTAAACTACTGTGGGAACTGATGTAAACTACTGTGGTAACTGGTGTGTAAACTACTGTGGTAACTGGTGTGTAAACTACTGTGGTAACTGGTGTAAACTACTGTGGTAACTGGTGTGTAAACTACTGTGGTAACTGGTGTAAACTACTGTGTTAACTGGTGTGTAAACTACTGTGTTAACTGGTGTGTAAACTACTGTGTTAGCTGGTGTAAACTACTGTGGTAACTGGTGTGTAAACTACTGTGGTAACTGGTGTGTAAACTACTGTGGTAACTGGTGTGTAAACTACTGTGTTAACTGGTGTAAACTACTGTGGTAACTGGTGTAAACTACTGTGGTAACTGGTGTAAACTACTGTGGTAACTGGTGTAAACTACTGTGTTAACTGGTGTGTAAACTACTGTGTTAACTGGTGTGTAAACTACTGTGTTAGCTGGTGTAAACTACTGTGTTAACTGGTGTGTAAACTACTGTGGTAACTGGTGTGTAAACTACTGTGGTAACTGGTGTGTAAACTACTGTGGTAACTGGTGTAATAACAGCTGTTCTCAGTAGAGAGGAATCCAGGTGTTTTATCTCTTTCTGGCTGTCTGTAATGTTCCAGACCACGGAGGCTGTTGAAGAGGATAATGATGTTTGGCAGAGACTGATGTTTCTGATAGTGGGGTCTGGGCTGTGTCCCAATTGTCTACCCTTTAGGGCTCTCTGGTAAAAAAAGAAGTGTACTATGGGAAAATAGGTTTCTATTTTGGGCCACATCCCTGATAGGCCTGATGTGGATGGGGGACAGGCCATTACAGAGGCCTGAGGCGTGTACATCCCTGATAGGCCTGATGTGGATGGGGGACGGGCCATTACAGAGGCCTGAGGCATGTACATCCCTGATAGGCCTGATGTGGATGGGGGACGGGCCATTACAGAGGCCTGAGGCATGTACATCCCTGATAGGCCTGATGTGGATGGGGGACGGGCCATTACAGAGGCCTGAGGCATGTACATCCCTGATAGGCCTGATGTGGATGGGGGACGGGCCATTACAGAGGCCTGAGGCATGTACATCCCTGATAGGCCTGATGTGGATGGGGGACGGGCCATTACAGAGGCCTGAGGCATGTACATCCCTGATAGGCCTGATGTGGATGGGGGACGGGCCATTACAGAGGCCTGAGGCATGTACATCCCTGATAGGCCTGATGTGGATGGGCCATTACAGAGGCCTGATGTGGATCCACAGGGGACCAGCATGTACGTCATCAGTCAGACATCACAATGTACTGGGTTATTAATACACACCAGACAGCCCTCTACTAGCAGGATGTGTGTGTGTGTATGTGTACAGTGTGTGTGTGTGTGTACAGTGTGTGTGTACAGTGTGTGTGTACAGTGTGTGTGTGTGTACAGTGTGTGTACAGTATGTGTGTGTGTGTGTGTGTGTACAGTATGTGTGTGTGTGTGTGTACAGTATGCATGTGTGTGTATACAGTGTGTGTGTGTGTACAGTATGTGTGTGTGTGTGTACAGTATGTGTGTGTGTGTGTGTGTACAGTATGTGGGTGTGTACAGTATGTGTGTGTGTACAGTATGTGTGTGTGTGTGTGTGTGTGTGTACAGTATGTGTGTGTGTGTACAGTATGTGTGTGTGTACAGTATGTGTGTGTGTGTGTACAGTATGTGTGTGTGTGTGTGTACAGTATGTGTGTGTGTGTGTGTGTGTGTGTGTGTGTGTGTTCAGTATGTGTGTGTGTACAGTATGTGTGTGTGTGTGTTCAGTATGTGTGTGTGTACAGTATGTGTGTGTGTGTGTGTGTTCAGTATGTGTGTGTGTGTGTGTGTGTTCAGTATGTGTGTGTGTACAGTATGTGTGTGTGTGTGTGTGTGTTCAGTATGTGTGTGTGTACAGTATGTGTGTGTGTTTTTTGTAAGCTCATTACTTTTAAGTACTGCAAACAAATCAGACTGAGCCTATTTGATAAGTAAATATCACCACAGACCAGTCTGTGATTAAAATATTTTATTCTCCACAGGAATGGGACTCAATTCCATTTATTTTCCATTTCTCTCTCACCTCTATTTCTCTCTCTCTCTCTCTCTCTCTCTCTCTCTCTCTCTCTCTCTCTCTGTCTCTCTCCCTCTCTCTCTCTCTCTCCTCTGTCTCTCTCTCTCTCTCTCCTCTGTCTCTCTCTCTCTCTCTCTCTCTCTCTCTCTCTCTCTCCTCTCTCTCTCTCCTCTGTCTCTCTCTCTCCTCTCTCTCTCTCTCCTCCCTCTCTCTCCTCTCTCTCTCTCTCTCTCTCTCTCTCTCTCTCTCTCTCTCTGTCTCTCTCTCTCCTCTCTCTCCTCTCTCTCTCTCTCTCGCTCTCTCTCTCTCTCTCTCTCTTCTCTCTCTCATTTCTCTCTTTATCTCTTCTTTCTCGCAATTCAATTCAATTAAATGTGCTTTATTGGCATGACGTAACAATGTCCATATTGACAAAGCTTAATTTGGAGAATTACAATATTAGCATAATTAATAATAATCAATAATCAAGCAAACTCATTGGCCCCATTACTAAGGTCACCAAACATCTATTGGTCGCGGTGTGTTTCCAAGGGTATGGAAGTCGGCCATAATAACGGCCATCTTTAAATCAGGAGACCCTGCTAACGTGAGTAACTACAGGCCCATTAGTATATTACCTGTGGTGTCAAAGGTTGTTGAAAAGTGTTGTAGCAGAACAACTGATTGCCCACCTCAACAACAGCCCCTTCACATTACACTCCATGCAGTTTGGCTTCAGAGCGAAACACTCCACAGAAACGGCCAACTGCTTTCTTCTGGAAAATGTGAATAAGTCCAAGATGGACAAAGGGGGTGCTGTTGGGGCTGTGTTTCTGGACCTAAGGAAGGCTTTTGATACTGTTAACCATGAGATTCTCATCACAAATTGTCCAAGTTCAACTTTTCCCCTGATGCCTTGAGACTGGATGAAATCATACCTTGAAGGCAGAAACTCAGTGTGTCAGAGTGAGCAATGAGCTGTCGCCCACTCGTAGCTATGACTGTGGGCGTGCCCCAAGGGTCAATACTGGGCCCCTCCTGTTCAGCCTGTACATTAATGATCTGCCTTCTGTCTGTACTGGGTCTGAAGTTCAAATGTATGCAGCTGATACAGTGAATATATGTGCATGCAAAGAGCAAACAACAAGCTGCACAAGAACTCACTACTGTAATGGTCCAGGTTACAAAGTGGCTCAGTGACTCGTGTTTGCATCATCATGTGAAAAAAACTGTTTGCATGTTCTTCACAAAGAGGGCAACAGATGCTACTGAGCCAGATGTCTATGTGTCAGGGGAGAAGCTCCAGGTGGTATCCGATTTTAAGTACCTTGGCATCATACTTGATTCCAACCTCTCTTTTAACAAGCATGTGAAAAAGGTAATTCAAATAACCAAGTTCAACCTAGCTAATTTCCGATTTATACGAAATTGTTGACTACAAGAGGTAGCAACAACTGTACTCAAATCTATGATACTCCCCCACTTAACATACTGCTTGACTAGTTGGGCCCAAGCTTGCTGTACAACATTAAACCTATTCAGTCTGTCTACAAACAGCTCTCAAGTGCTTGATCGGAAGCCCCAATAGCCATCATCATGTCACATCCTTAGAAAGCATGAGCTCTTGAGTTGGGAAATCTTGTGCAATACACCGACGCATGGTCTTGTATTCAAGATCCTTAATGGCCTGGCTCCCCCTCCACTCAATATTTTTGTTAAACAGAAAACCCAGACATATGGCAGCAGATCCACAAGGTCTGCCATGAGAGGTGACTGTATAGTTCCCCTAAGGAAAAGCACCTTTAGTAAATCTGCATTCTCTGTGAGAGCTTCCCATGTCTGGAATACACTGCCATCAGACACACATAACTGCACCACATATCACACTTTCACAAAATGCTTGAAGACATGGCTAAAGGTCAATCAGATTTGTGAACATGGTCCCTAGCTGTGTGTTGCCACTCCATGTTGTCTGTTGTCCTGTAGCTTTGAGGTGTGGAAACACTTTGTTGCTTTTATGATTTTGTCTTGCTGCTTTTTGTTTATGCTGCTCTGTCTGTATGCTACGTCTTGCTGGTGTCAGTATACATGCAATCCACTGTTTAGATGGTGGCAGTGTACATGCTGTCCACTGTTTAGATGTGTCAGTATACATGCAGTCCACTGTTTAGATGGTGTCAGTATACATGCAATCCACTGTTTAGATGGTGGCAGTATATGTAGTCCACTGTTTAGATGGTGGCAGTGTACATGCTGTCCACTGTTTAGATGGTGTCAGTATACATGCAGTCCACTGTTTAGATGGTGGCATATACATGCAGTCCGCTGTTTAGATGGTGTCAGTATACATGCAGTCCACTGTTTCGATGGTGTCAGTGTACATGCAGTCTACTGTTTCGATGGTGTCAGTATACATGCAGTCCACTGTTTAGATGGTGTCAGTATACATGCAATCCACTGTTTAGATGGTGTCCGTATACATGCTGTCCACTGTTTAGATGGTGTCAGTATACATGCTGTCCACTGTTTAGATGGTGTCAGTATACATGCAGTCCACTGTTTAGATGGTGTCAGTATACATGCAGTCCACTGTTTAGATGGTGTCAGTATACATGCAGTCCACTGTTTAGATGGTGTCAGTGTACATGCAGTCCACTGTTTAGATGGTGCCAGTATACATGCAGTCCACTGTTTAGATGGTGCCAGTATACATGCAGTCCACTTTTTAGATGGGAACAGAACAGTGTAGTGACCACAGTATGTGGTGGTGGTGTAGGGGAACAGAACAGTGTAGTGACCACAGCATGTGATAGTGGTGTAGGGGAACAGAACAGTGTAGTGACCACAGCATGTGGTGGGTGGTTGTAGGGGAACAGAACAGGGTAGTGACCACAGCATGTAGTGGTGGTGTAGGGAACAGAACAGTGTAGTGACCACAGCATGTGATGGTGGTGTAGGGAACAGAACAGTGTAGTGACCACAGCATGTGATGGTGTAGGGGAACAGAACAGTGTAGTGACCACAGCATGTGATGGTGGTGTAGGGAACAGAACAGTGTAGTGACCACAGCATGTGATGGTGTAGGGGAACAGAACAGTGTAGTGACCACAGCATGGGTGTGGTGTAGTATACATGCTGTCCACTGTTTAGATGGTGTCAGTGTACATGCAGTCCACTGTTTAGATGGTGTCCGTATACATGCAGTCCACTGTTTAGATGGTGTCAGTTACATGCAATCCACTGTTTAGATGGTGCCAGTATACATGCAGTCCACTGTTTAGATGGTGTCAGTATACATGCAGTCCACTGTTTTAGATGGTGTCAGTGTACATGCAGTCCACTGTTTAGATGTTGTCAGTATACATGCAGTCCACTGTTTAGATGGTGTCAGTGTACATGCAGTCCACTGTTTAGATGGTGCCAGTATACATGCAGTCCACTGTTTAGATGGTGTCAGTATACATGCAATCCACTGTTTAGATGGTGTCAGTATACATGCAGTCCCCTGTTAAGATGGTGTCAGTATACATGCAGTCCACTGTTTAGATGGTGTCAGTATACATGCAGTCCACTGTTTAGATGGTGTCAGTATACATACAGTCCACTGTTTAGATGGTGTCAGTATACATGCAGTCCACTGTTTAGATGGTGTCAGTATACATGCAGTCCACTGTTTAGATGGTGTCAGTGTACATGCAGTCCACTGTTTAGATGGTGCCAGTATACATGCAGTCCACTGTTTAGATGGTGCCAGTATACATGCAGTCCACTTTTTAGATGGAACAGAACAGTGTAGTGACCACAGTATGTGGTGGTGGTGTAGGGGAAACAGAACAGTGTAGTGACCACAGCATGTGATAGTGGTGTAGGGGAACAGAACAGTGTAGTGACCACAGCATGTGGTGGTGGTGTAGGGGAACAGAACAGGGTAGTGACCACAGCATGTAGTGGTGGTGTAGGGAACAGAACAGTGTAGTAGTGACCACAGCATGTGATGGTGGTGTAGGGAACAGAACAGTGTAGTGACCACAGCATGTGATGGGTGTAGGGGAACAAAACAGTGTAGTGACCACAGCATGTGATGGTGTAGGGGATCAAACAGTGTAGTGACCACATCATGGGGTGGTTGTAGTATACATGCTGTCCACTGTTTAGATGGTGTCAGTATACATGCTGTCCACTGTTTAGATGGTGTCAGTGTACATGCTGTCCACTGTTTAGATGGTGTCAGTATACATGCAGTCCACTGTTTAGATGGTGTCAGTATACATGCAGTCCACTGTTTAGATGGTGTCAGTATACATGCAGTCCACTGTTTAGGTGGTGTCAGTGTACATGCAGTCCACTGTTTAGATGGTGTCAGTATACATGCAGTCCACTGTTTAGATGGTTTCAGTCTACATGCAGTCCACTGTTTAGATGGTGCCAGTATACATGCAGTCCACTGTTTAGATGGTGTCAGTATACATGCATCCACTGTTTAGATGGTGTCCGTATACATGCAGTCCCTGTTAAGATGGTGTCAGTATACATGCAGTCCACTGTTTAGATGGTGTCAGTATACATGCAGTCCACTGTTTAGATGGTGTCAGTATACATGCAGTCCACTGTTTAGATGGTGTCAGTATACATGCAGTCCACTGTTTAGATGGTGTCAGTATACATGCAGTCCACTGTTTAGATGGTGTCAGTGTACATGCAGTCCACTGTTTAGATGGTGCCAGTATACATGCAGTCCACTGTTTAGATGGTGCCAGTATACATGCAGTCCACTTTTTAGATGGGAACAGAACAGTGTAGTGACCACAGTATGTGGTGGTGGTGTAGGGGAACAGAACAGTGTAGTGACCACAGCATGTGATAGTGGTGTAGGGGAACAGAACAGTGTAGTGACCACAGCATGTGGTGGTGGTGTAGGGGAACAGAACTAGTGACCACAGCATGTAGTGGTGGTGTAGGGAACAGAACAGTGTAGTGACCACAGCATGTGATGGTGGTGTAGGGAACAGAACAGTGTAGTGACCACAGCATGTGATGGTGTAGGGGAACAGAACAGTGTAGTGACCACAGCATGTGATGGTGGTGTAGGGAACAGAACAGTGTAGTGACCACAGCATGTGATGGTGTAGGGGAACAGAACAGTGTAGTGACCACAGCATGGGGTGGTGTAGTATACATGCTGTCCACTGTTTAGATGGTGTCAGTGTACATGCAGTCCACTGTTTAGATGGTGTCAGTATACATGCAGTCCACTGTTTAGATGGTGTCAGTATACATGCAGTCCACTGTTTAGATGGTGTCAGTACACATGCAGTCCCTGTTAAGATGGTGTCAGTATACATGCAGTCCACTGTTTAGATGGTGTCAGTATACATGCTGTCCACTGTTTAGATGGTGTCAGTGTACATGCAGTCCACTGTTTAGATGGTGTCAGTATACATGCAGTCCACTGTTTAGATGGTGTCCGTGTACATGCAGTCCACTGTTTAGATGGTGTCAGTATACATGCAGTCCACTGTTTAGATGGTGTCGTGTACATGCAGTCCACAGTTTAGATGGTGCCAGTATACATGCAGTCCACTGTTTAGATGGTGTCAGTATACATGCAGTCCACTGTTTAGATGGTGTCAGTATACATGCAGTCCACTGTTTAGATGGTGGTGTAGGGGAACAGAACAGTGTAGTGACCACAGCATGTGATAGTGCTGTAGGGGAACAGAACGTGTAGTGACCACAGCATGGGTGGGTGTAGTATACATGCTGTCCACTGTTTAGATGGTGTCGTGTACATGCAGTCCACTGTTTAGATGGTGTCAGTATACATGCAGTCCACTGTTTAGATGGTGTCAGTATACATGCAGTCCACTGTTTAGATGAGTTATAACTAGCGGTTACAGTACCTACTGAGAGCCAGCTATACAGTAGCTAAGACTAGGAGTTACAGTACCTACTGAGAGCCAGCTAGACAGTAGTTATGACTAGGGGTTACAGTGTACAGCGCCTACTGAGAGCCAGCTATACAGTAGTTATGACTAGGGGTTACAGTGAACAGCACCTACTGAGAGCCAGCAATACAGTAGTTATAACTAGAGGTTACAGTGTACAGCGCCTACTGAGAGCCAACTATACAGTAGTTATGACTAGGGGTTACAGTGTACAGCACCTACTGAGAGCCAGCTATACAGTAGTTATGACTAGGGGTTACAGTGTACAGCGCCTACTGAGAGCCAGCTATACAGTAGTTATGACTAGGGGTTACAGTGTACAGCGCCTACTGAGAGCCAGCTATACAGTAGTATGACTACGGGTTACAGTGAACAGCACCTACTGAGAGCCAGTTATACAGTAGTTATGACTAGGGGTTACAGTGAACAGCACCTACTGAGAGCCAGCAATACAGTAGTTATGACTAGGGGTTACAGTGAACAGCACCTACTGAGAGCCAGCAATACAGTAGTTATAACTAGGGGTTACAGCACCTACTGAGAGCCAGCTATACAGTAGCTATGACTAGGAGTTACAGTACCTACTGAGAGCCAGCTAGACAGTAGTTATGACTAGGGGTTACAGTGAACAGCACCTACTGAGAGCCAGCAATACAGTAGTTATGACTAGGGGTTACAGTGAACAGCACCTACTGAGAGCCAGCTAGACAGTAGTTATGACTAGGGGTTACAGTGTACAGCACCTACTGAGAGCCAGCACCTACTGAGAGCCAGCAATACAGTAGTTATGACTAGTGTTACAGTGAACAATACCTACTGAGAGCCAGCTAGACAGTAGTTATGACTAGGGGTTACAGTGAACAGCACCTACTGAGAGCCAGCACCTACTGAGAGCCAGCAATCCAGTAGTTATGACTAGGGGTTACAGTGAACAGTACCTACTGAGAGCCAGCTAGACAGTAGTTATGACTAGGGGTTACAGTGTACAGCGCCTAACTGTAGTTCTAGGTAGGTGTTAGTGTTCTGGACCTGTTGACAGACAGCTACTGTAGTTCTAGGTGGGTGTTAGTGTTCTAGAACTGTTGACAGACAGCTACTGTAGTTATAGGTAGGTGTTAGTGTTCTGGAACTGTTGACAGACAGCTACTGTAGTTCTAGGTAGGTGTTAGTGTTCTGGAACTGTTGACAGACACAGCTACAGTAGTTCTAGGTAGGTGTTAGTGTTCTAGAACTGTTGACAGACAGCTACTGTAGTTCTAGGTAGGTGTTAGTGTTCTGGAACTGTTGACAGACACAGCTAACTTAGTTATGACTGGAACCAGGAGTTTTAACTAACAATGTGACCTGACAGAGAAACCCAAATAAGTGTTTTTTATGTTGCCGTTTGTGATCCGTCATGGTAGTCATGGATCCTGCATGAAACGTGTGACAGGCCAGACTGTTATAATAGTGTTTGTTATGTTGCCGTTGGTGATCCATCATATACTGTACAGTAATAGCATCGATGACAGGTTCAGACAGTCTACGGTTGATAAGAGGTGACTGACTGAAAGCTCGTGTCAACTCTCTGTTTTTAAAGTTCCTTAATCACATTCCAGGGTTTAATTAGCTGAGTTTAAAGGAGTTTTAGGCTTTAATGTCTCATATTAATCCAAGGTAATCGCATTAGGATTGAAAGTAGCATATAATTGGCTGACTGGCAGCGTCCCATCGAGCAGGTGAAGGACGGGAAGACTGTAGTGTGTTGTACCACTCTTAGTGAAGACTGTAGTGTGTTGTACCACTCTTAGTGAAGACTGTAGTGTGTTGTACGGGACGACTGTAGTGTGTTGTACCACTCTTAGTGAAGACTGTAGTGTGTTGTACCTCTCTTAGTGAAGGACGGGAAGACTGTAGTGTGTTGTACGGGACGACTGTAGTGTGTTGTACCACTCTTAGTGAAGACTGTAGTGTGTTGTACCTCTCTTAGTGAAGGACGGGAAGACTGTAGTGTGTTGTACCTCTCTTAGTGAAGGACGGGAAGACTGTAGTGTGTTTATACCACTCTTAGTGAAGGACGGGAAGACTGTAGTGTGTTGTACCACTCTTAGTGAAGACTGTAGTGTGTTGTACCACTCTTAGTGAAGGATGGGAAGACTGTAGTGTGTTTATACCACTCTTAGTGAAGGACGGGAAGACTGTAGTGT
The DNA here is from genome assembly GCF_002021735.2 of Oncorhynchus kisutch. Taxonomy (NCBI): domain Eukaryota; kingdom Metazoa; phylum Chordata; class Actinopteri; order Salmoniformes; family Salmonidae; genus Oncorhynchus; species Oncorhynchus kisutch. The sequence continues at coordinate 10,472,548 of NW_022261979.1, read as the reverse complement.
GTTGTACCACTCTTAGTGAAGACTGTAGTGTGTTGTACCACTCTTAGTGAAGGACGGGAAGACTGTAGTGTGTTGTACCACTCTTAGTGAAGACTGTAGTGTGTTGTACCACTCTTAGTGAAGGACGGGAAGACTGTAGTGTGTTGTACGGGACGACTGTAGTGTGTTGTACCACTCTTAGTGAAGGACGGGAAGACTGTAGTGTGTTGTACCACTCTTAGTGAAGGATGGGAAGACTGTAGTGTGTTGTACCACTCTTAGTGAAGGATGGGAAGACTGTAGTGTGTTGTACCACTCTTAGTGAAGACTGTAGTGTGTTGTACCACTCTTAGTGAAGGACGGGAAGACTGTAGTGTATTGTACCACTCTTAGTGAAGACTGTAGTGTGTTGTACCACTCTTAGTGAAACACGGGAAGACTGTAGTGTGTTGTACCACTCTTAGTGAAGACTGTAGTGTGTTGTACCACTCTTAGTGAAGACTGTAGTGTGTTGTACCACTCTTAGTGAAGACTGTAGTGTGTTGTACCACTCTTAGTGAAGACTGTAGTGTGTTGTACCACTCTTAGTGAAGGACGGGAAGACTGTAGTGTGTTGTACCACTCTTAGTGAAGACTGTAGTGTGTTGTACCACTCTTAGTGAAGACTGTAGTGTGTTGTACCACTCTTAGTGAAGGACGGGAAGACTGTAGTGTGTTGTACCACTCTTAGTGAAGCAGGGGAAGACTGTAGTGTGTTGTACCACTCTTAGTGAAGCAGGGGAAGACTGTAGTGTGTTGTACTACTCTTAGTGAAGACTGTAGTGTGTTGTACCACTCTTAGTGAAGACTGTAGTGTGTTGTACCACTCTTAGTGAAGGACAGGAAGACTGTAGTGTGTTTATACCACTCTTAGTGAAGGACGGGAGGACTGTAGTGTGTTGTACCTCTCTTAGTGAAGGACGGGAAGACTGTAGTGTGTTTATACCACTCTTAGTGAAGGATGGGAGGACTGTAGTGTGTTGTACCACTCTTAGTGAAGGACGGGAAGACTGTAGTGTGTTGTACCACTCTTAGTGAAGGATGGGAAGACTGTAGTGTGTTGTACCTCTGGATACTGTGTGTAGAGCGCTGAGGGAGGACTGTAGTGTGTTGTACCACGGCATACTGCGCTGAGGGAGGACTGTAGTGTGTTGTACCACGGCATACTGCGCTGAGGGAGGACTGTAGTGTGTTGTACCATGGCATACTGCGCTGAGGGAGGACTGTAGTGTGTTGTACCACGGCATACTGCGCTGAGGGAGGACTGTAGTGTGTTGTACCACGGCATACTGCGCTGAGGGAGGACTGTAGTGTGTTGTACCACGGCATACTGCGCTGAGGGAGGACTGTAGTGTGTTGTACCACGGCATACTGCGCTGAGGGAGGACTGTAGTGTGTTGTACCACGGCATACTGCGCTGAGGGAGGACTGTAGTGTGTTGTATCACGGCATACTGCGCTGAGGGAGGACTGTGGGGTGTTGTACCTCTGGATACTGTGTGTAGAGCGCTGAGGGAGGACTGTAGTGTGTTGTACCACGGCATACTGTGTGTAGAGCGCTGAGGGAGGACTGTAGTGTGTTGTACCACGGCATACTGTGTGTAGAGCGCTGAGGGAGGACTGTAGTGTGTTGTACCACGGCATACTGCGCTGAGGGAGGACTGTAGTGTGTTGTACCACGGCATACTGCGCTGAGGGAGGACTGTAGTGTGTTGTACCACGGCATACTGCGCTGAGGGAGGACTGTAGTGTGTTGTACCACGGCATACTGTGTGTAGAGCGCTGAGGGAGGACTGTAGTGTGTTGTACCACGGCATACTGCGCTGAGGGAGGACTGTAGTGTGTTGTACCACGGCATACTGCGCTGAGGGAGGACTGTAGTGTGTTGTACCACGGCATACTGCGCTGAGGGAGGACTGTAGTGTGTTGTACCACGGCATACTGTGTGTAGAGCGCTGAGGGAGGACTGTAGTGTGTTGTACCACGGCATACTGTGTGTAGAGCGCTGAGGGAGGACTGTAGTGTGTTTATACCACTCTTAGTGAAGGATGGGAGGACTGTAGTGTGTTGTACCACTCTTAGTGAAGGATGGGAGGACTGTAGTGTGTTGTACCACTCTTAGTGAAGGATGGGAAGACTGTAGTGTGTTGTACCACTCTTAGTGAAGGACGGGAAGACTGTAGTGTGTTGTACCACTCTTAGTGAAGGATGGGAAGACTGTAGTGTGTTGTACCTCTGGATACTGTGTGTAGAGCGCTGAGGGAGGACTGTAGTGTGTTGTACCACGGCATACTGCGCTGAGGGAGGACTGTAGTGTGTTGTACCACGGCATACTGCGCTGAGGGAGGACTGTAGTGTGTTGTACCACGGCATACTGCGCTGAGGGAGGACTGTAGTGTGTTGTACCTCTGGATACTGTGTGTAGAGCGCTGAGGGAGGACTGTAGTGTGTTGTACCACGGCATACTGCGCTGAGGGAGGACTGTAGTGTGTTGTACCTCTGGATACTGTGTGTAGAGCGCTGAGGGAGGACTGTAGTGTGTTGTACCACGGCATACTGCGCTGAGGGAGGACTGTGGGGTGTTGTACCTCTGGATACTGTGTGTAGAGCGCTGAGGGAGGACTGTAGTGTGTTGTACCACGGCATACTGCGCTGAGGGAGGACTGTAGTGTGTTGTACCACGGCATACTGCGCTGAGGGAGGACTGTAGTGTGTTGTACCACGGCATACTGCGCTGAGGGAGGACTGTAGTGTGTTGTACCACGGCATACTGCGCTGAGGGAGGACTGTAGTGTGTTGTACCACGGCATACTGCGCTGAGGGAGGACTGTAGTGTGTTGTACCACGGCATACTGCGCTGAGGGAGGACTGTAGTGTGTTGTACCACGGCATACTGCGCTGAGGGAGGACTGTAGTGTGTTGTACCACGGCATACTGCGCTTGAGGGAAGGAAGGTAGTGTGTTGTACCACGGCAATACTGCGCTGATGGAGGACTGTAGTGGTTTGTACCACGGCATACTGGCGTGCTTAGGGAGGACTTATTGTTGTACCACGGCATACTGCGAGTGAGAGGACTGTAGTGTGTTGTAATCAAGGCATACTGTCGCGATGGAGGACTTGTAGTGTGTTTGTACCGGCAATACTGCGCTGAGGGAGGACTCGTAGTGTGTTGTAGCACAGTGCAGAACTGCGCTGAGGGAGGACTGTAGTGTGTTGTACCACGGCATACTGCGCTGAGGGAGGACTGTAGTGTGTTGTACCACGGCATACTGCGCTGAGGGAGGACTGTAGTGTGTTGTACCACGGCATACTGCGCTGAGGGAGGACCTGTAGTGTGTTGTACCACGGCATACTGCGCTGAGGGAGGACTGTAGTGTGTTGTACCACGGCATACTGCGCTGAGGGAGGACTGTAGTGTGTTGTACCACGGCATACTGCGCTGAGGGAGGACTGTAGTGTGTTGTACCACGGCATACTGCGCTGAGGGAGGACTGTAGTGTGTTGTACCACGGCATACTGCGCTGAGGGAGGACTGTAGTGTGTTGTACCACGGCATACTGCGCTGAGGGAGGACTGTAGTGTGTTGTACCACGGCATACTGCGCTGAGGGAGGGACTGTAGTGTGTTGTACCACGGCATAACTGTGCGCTGAGGGAGGACGGTAGTGTGGTGTACCACGGCATACTGCGCTGAGGGAGGACTGTAGTGTGTTTGTAACCACGGCATACTGCGCTGAGGGAGGAATGTAGTGTGTTGTACCACGCATACTGCGCTGAGGGAGGACTGTAGTGTGTTGTACCACGGCATACTGCGCTGAGGGAGGACTGTAGTGTGTTGTACCACGCATACTGCGCTGAGGGAGGACTGTAGTGTGTTGTACCACGGCATACTGCGCTTAGGGAGGACTGTAGTGGTGTTGTACCACGGCATACTGCGCTGAGGGAGGACTGTAGTGTGTTGTACCACGGCATACTGCGCTGAGGGAGGACTGTAGTGTGTTGTACCACGGCATACTGCGCTGAGGGAGGACTGTAGTGTGTTGTACCCACGGCATACTTGCGGCCTGAGGGAAGTCAGACTAAACATTTCTTCTTTATGATCAACTGTTTATCGAAAGCTAACATTCCGGAAAACGTTTATTTGTGTCTTTAAATATTGACAGAACACACTGAGCAGATTCAGTCCTTCTCCACGTTGATGTACAAATAGTCGACCGTTAAAAACAAACATGTTTTTGCCTCGTAAAGTCTGTTTAATTGAATGATTGATCAGAGCAGTTTCTGACTCAACGCGTTCCTGAGTCTCACGGACAATTAGTCCTCTCAGTAATTAGGACAGCATGAATTACTACGAGGATGGTGTCCTTGTCTCCCCCCCTGAGTCATAGCAGATATGCTAATGAAACCAGGAGAGAGAACACATATGGTGAGGGGGTGGTGTGTGTGTGATGTAGAGGTGTGTGTGTGTGGTGGGGGGGGGGGTCGTGTCAAATCAAATCAAATCAAACTTGATTCGTCACATGTGCCAAATACAACAAGTGTGAACTTCACCGTGAAATGCTGACTAAACAAGCCCTTAAACCAACAGTGCGGTTCAAGAAAGAGTTAAGAAAATATTTACCAAATAAACTAAAGTAAAAATCATATGAAGTAACATAATAACATGACAGTACGATGCCGAGTCACTGTGGAGGTTATATACAGGAGGTACCGGTACCGAGTCACTAGGAGGTTATATACAGGGAGGTACCGGTACCGAGTCACTGTGGAGGTTATATACAGGAGGTACCGGTACCGAGTCACTGTGGAGGTTATATACAGGAGGTACCGGTACCGAGTCACTATGGAGGTTATACAGGAGTACCAGGTCGGTAGGGGGGTCTACGGTACCGAGTCACTGTGGAGGTTATATACAGGAGGTACCGAGTCACTGTGGAGGTTATATACAGGAGGTACCGGTACCGAGTCACTGTGGTAGTTATGTATCAGGAGGTACGCATACCGAGTCACTGTGGAGGTTTATATACAGGAGGTAGTGCCGGTACCAGAGTCACTGTGGAGGTTATATACAGGAGGTACCGGTGGGTGTGCGGGCGGGATCATCTGGTGGAGGGTTAATAGGGGGTGACAGGAGTACCGTACCGAGTCACTGTGGAGGTTATTTACAAGAGGTACCAGTACCGAGTCGACTGTGGAGGTTATAGACAGGAGGTACCGGGGACCGAGTCAACTGGTGGAGGTTATATACAGGAGTACCGGTACCGAGTCACTGTGGAGGTTATATACAGGAGGTACCGGTACCGGGTGAGTCACTGTGGAGGCTATATACAGAGGTACCGGTACCGAGTCACTTGTGGAGGTTAATTACAGGAGGTACCAGGTACCGGAGTCACTGTGGAGGTTATATACATGAGGTACCTGGTGACCCGAGTCACTGTGGAAGTTATATACAGGAGGTACGCGGTACCGAGTCACTGGTGGAGGTTATATAACAAGGGAGGTAACGCGGTAGCCGAGTCAACGTGTGGAGGTTAATATACAGGAGGTACCGGTAGCCGAGTCACTGTGGAAGGATTATATACAGGAGGTACCGGTAACCGAGTGCACTGTGGAGGCTTAATAACAGGAGGTAACCGGTACTGAGTCCTGTGGAGGTATATACAGGAGGTACCAGGTAACGAGTTCACGTGGAGGTTATATACAAGGAGGTACCGGTACCGATTCACTGTGGAGGTTAATATACCAGGAGGTTCCGGTACCGAGTCACTGTGGAGGGTTTGTACAGGAGGTACCGGTACCGAGTCACTGTGGCAGAGTTTATGTACAGGAGGTAACGCGGTACCGAGTTCACTGTTGGAGGCTTAGATACAGGAGGTACCGGTAACCGAGGTCACTGTGCAGAGGTTATGTACAGGAGAGGTACCGGTACCGAGTCACTGTGGAGGTTATATACAGGAGGGTACCGGTACCGAGTCACTGTGCAGAGGTTATGTACAGGATGTACCGGTACCGAGTCACTGTGGAGGTTATATACAGAGAGGTACCAGTACCGAGTCACTGTGCAGAGGTTATGTACAGGAGGTACCGGTACCGAGTCACTGTGCAGAGGTTATGTACAGGAGGTACCGGTACCGAGTCACTGTGGAGGTTATATACAGGAGGTACCGGTACTGAGTCAGAGGTACAGGTTAGAGGTCATTGTACTTGTAGGTAGGGGGGAAGTGACTATGAATAGATAATAAGCAGTGAGTAGCAGCAGTGTACAAAACAAATGGGAGGGGGGGTCAATGTAATAGTCCGGTGGCATTTGGTTAATTGTTCAGGAGTCTAATGTCTTGGAGGGGTAGAAGCCGTTAAGGAGCCTCTTGGACCTAGACTTGGCGCTCCGGTACCTCTTGCTGTGCGGAAGCAGAGAGAACAGTCTATGACTCGGGTGACTGGAGTCCTCTGACAATTGTTTTAGGGCCTTCGTCTGACACCGCCTATTATATTGGTCCTGGATGAACAGGAAGCTTGGCCCCAGTGATGTACTGGGCCGTATGGACTACCCTCTGTAGTGGCTTAACGGTCAGATGCAGAGCAGTTGCCATACCAGGCGGTGAACGCCACTGGTCAGGATGCTCTCGATGGTGCAGCTGTAGAACTTTTTAAGGATCTGTTGGCTATACATATCTGTTTATATCTAGTAGGACCATATGCACAGTTGGCTCTCAGGCGTAGGACCATATGCACAGTTGGCTCTCAGGCTGTAGGACCATATGCACAGTTGGCTCTCAGGCTGTAGGACCATATGCACAGTTGGCTCTCAGGCTGTAGGACCATATGCACAGTTGGCTCTCAGGCTGTAGGACCATATGCACAGTTGGCTCTCAGGCTGTAGGACCATATGCACAGTTGGCTCTCAGGCTGTAGGACCATATGCACACAGTTGGCTCTCAGGCGTAGGACCATATGCACAGTTGGCTCTGACCATATGCCAGTTGCTGGTAGGACCATATGCACAGTTGGCTCTCAGGCTGTAGGACCATATGCACAGTTGGCTCTCAGGCTGGGTAGGAACCATATGCACAGTTGGCTCTCAGGCTGTAGGACCATATGCACAGTTGGCTCTCAGGCTGTAGGACCATATGCACAGTTGGCTCTCAGGCTGGTAGGACCATATGCACAGTTGGCTCTCAGGCTGTAGGACCATATGCACAGTTTGGCTCTCAGGCTGTAGGACCCTATCACAGTGCTCTCAGCTGTATGACCATATGCACAGTTGGCTCTCAGGCTGTAGGACCATATGCACAGTTGGCTCTCAGGCTGTAGGACCATATGCACAGTTGGCTCTCAGGCTGTAGGACCATATGCACAGTTGGCTCTCAGGCTGTAGGACCATATGCACAGTTGGCTCTCAGGCTGTAGGACCATATGCACAGTTGGCTCTCAGGCTGTAGGACCATATGCCACAGTTGGCTCTCAGGCTGTAGGACCATATGCACAGTTGGCTCTCAGGCTGTAGGACCATATGCACAGTTGGCTCTCAGGCTGTAGGACCATATGCACAGTTGGCCTCTCAGGCTGTAGGACCATATGCACAGTTGGCTCTCAGGCTTGTAGGACCATATGCACAGTTGGCTCTCAGGCTGTAGGACCATATGCACAGTTGGCTCTCAGGCTGTAGGACCATATGCACGTGGCTCTCAGCGTAGGACCATATGCACAGTTGGCTCTCAGGCTGTAGGACCATATGCACAGTTGGCTCTCAGGCTGTAGGACCATATGCACAGTTGGCTCTCAGGCTGTAGGACCATATGCACAGTTGGCTCTCAGGCTGTAGGAGCCATATGCACAGTTGGCTCTCAGGCTGTAGGACCATATATGCACAGTTGGCTCTCAGGCTGTAGGACCATATGCACAGTTGGCTCTCAGGCTGTAGGACCATATGCACAGTTGGCTCTCAGGCTGTAGGACCATATGCACAGGCTCTCGGCTGTAGGACCAATAGCACAGGTGCTCTCAGGTAGGACCATATGCACAGTTGGCCTCTCAGGCTGTAGGACCATATGCACAGTTGGCTCTCAGGCTGTAGGACCATATGCACAGTTGGCTCTCAGGCTGTAGGACCATATGCACAGTTGGCTCTCAGGCTGTAGGACCATATGCACAGTTGGCTCTCAGGCTGTAGGACCATATGCACAGTTGGCTCTCAGGCTGTAGGACCATATGCCACAGTTGGCTCTCAGGCTGTAGGACCATATGCACAGTTGGCTCTCAGGCTGTAGGACCATATGCACAGTTGGCTCTCAGGCTGTAGGACCATATGCACAGTTGGCTCTCAGGCTGTAGGACCATATGCACAGTTGGCTCTCAGGCTGTAGGACCATATGCACAGTTTGGCTCTCAGGCTGTAGGACCATATGCACAGTTGGCTCTCAGGCTGTAGCACAGTTGGCTCTCAGGCTGTAGGACCCATATGCACAGTGGCTCTCAGGCTGTAGGACCATATGCACAGTTGGCTCTCAGGCTGTAGGACCATATGCCCAGTTGGCTCTCAGGCTGTAGGACCAATATGCACAGTTGTCTCAGGCTGTAGGACCATATGCACAGTTGGCTCTCAGGCTGTAGGACCATATGCACAGTTGGCTCTCAGGCTGTAGGACCATATGCACGTTGGCCTCTCAGGCTGTAGGACCATATTGCACAGTTGGCTCTCAGGCTGTAGGGACCATATGCACAGTTGGCTCTCAGGCTTGTAGGACCATATGCACAGTTGGCTCTCAGGCTGTAGACCATATGCACAGTTGGCTCTCAGGCTGTAGGACCATATGCACAGTTTGGCTCTCAGGCTGTAGGACCATATGCACAGTTGGCTCTCAGCTGTAGGACCATATGCACAGTTGGCTCTCAGGCTGTAGGACCATATGCACAGTTGGCTCTCAGGCTGTAGAACCATATGCACAGTTGGCTCTCCAGGCTGTATGAACCATATGCACAGTTGGCCTCTCAGGCTGTTAGGACCATATGCACAGTTTGGCTCTCAGGGCTGTCAGGACCATATGCACAGTTGGCTCTCAGGCTGTAGGACCATATGCACAGTTGGCTCTCAGGCTGTAGGACCATATGCACAGTTGGCTCTCAGGCTGTAGGACCATATGCACAGTTGGCTCTCAGGCTGTAGGACCATATGCACAGTTGGCTCTCAGGCGTAGGACCATATGCACAGTTGGCTCTCAGGCTGTAGGACCATATGCACAGTTGGCTCTCAGGCTGTAGGACCATATGCACAGTTGGCTCTCAGGCTGTAGACATATGCACTATGCACAGTTGGCTCTCAGGCTGTAGGACCATATGCACAGTTGGCTCTCAGGCTGTAGGACCATATGCACAGTTGGCTCTCAGGCTGTAGGACCATATGCACAGTTGGCTCTCAGGGCTGTAGGACCATATGCACAGTTGGCTCTCAGGCTGTAGGACATATGCACAGTTGGCTCTCAGGCTGTAGGAACCATATGCACAGTTTGGCTCTCATGGCTGTAGGACCATATGCACAGTTGGCTCCTCAGGCTGTAGGACCATAATGCACAGTTGGCTCTCAGGCTGTAGGACCATATGCACAGTTGGCTCTCAGGCTGTAGGACCATATGCACAGTTGGCTCTCAGTGCTGTAGGACCATATGCACAGTATGGCTCTCAGGTGTAGGACCATATGCACAGTTGGCTCTCAGGCTGTAGGACCATATGCACAGTTGGCTCTCGGGCTGTAGGACCATATGCACAGTTGGCTCTCAGGCTGTAGGACCATATGCACAGTTGGCTCTCAGGCTGTAGGTATCTCTCAGGCTATAGGAGGCTGTAGGTGTCTCCCAGGCTGTAGGTGTCTCTCAGGCTGTAGGAGGCTGTAGGTGTCTCCCAGGCTGGTAGTCTGATATAGAGACAGGGGATTGTGATGGTCAACCTGGTAGCCTGATATAGAGACAGAGGATTGGCTCCACTGTCTGTCACTCGGTGACATCTAATGCACCACGTCGTATACCCCCAGCATCCTTTGCAGCGAACCTTGTGTGGCAGGCAGACAGGGAGGGAAGCATGTCTCTGTGAAGCGTGTGTGTGTGTGTATGTGTGTGATTGTGCACATGTACACGTGTGCTAGCATGCTGGTGAGTGTGTGGGTGTGTATTTGTGACAGCAGGTGATGTGGGCACTCTTAGTAAGAAACGCTGACCTGGCATTCTCACACATTCTCACAATTGCGCTGCCAGGCTAGCGAGCCGAGAGCCTCTCACTGAGCACTTCCTGCAATGTGCCGGCCGCCCCAACCCTTCCTGTATTTGGGAAACAGATGCACCAAGGCCCTAGCCTCCCTCTCCTCTCCCCCCTCCACCCCTCCAGAAAGACACTGAGGCAGGGCCATCTCCTCTCTCCCCTCCCCTCTCCACCCCTCCTGTCTTGGGGAAACAGATGTGGATCTGTCAGACCTGGGTTTCTGCCCGCAGCAGATTTCACCCAGCTGTCTCTTATGTAATGTACTGAGAGAGGAGAGATGAGAGGGCCAGGCCAGGGCTCAGAGAGAGGAGAGATGAGAGGGCCAGGCCAGGGCTCAGAGAGAGGAGAGATGAGAAGGCCAGGCCAGGGCAGTACTTTGGATGTAACACAGAAAACAGAGAGGAGAGATGAGAGACAGGACAGGACTCAGAGAGAGGAGGAGAGAGGAGAGAGCCAGGACAGGACTCAGAGAGAGGAGCAGAGAGGAGAGAACCAGGACAGGACAGGACTCAGAGAGAGGAGAGAACCAGGACAGGACAGGACTCAGAGAGAGGAGCAGAGAGGAGAGAACCAGGACAGGACAGGACTCAGAGAGAGGAGCAGAGAGGACAGAACCAGGACAGGACAGGACTCAGAGAGAGGAGCAGAGAGGACAGAACCAGGACAGGACTCAGAGAGAGGAGAGAACCAGGACAGGACAGGACTCAGAGAGAGGAGCAGAGAGGACAGAACCAGGACAGGACAGGACTCAGAGAGAGGAGCAGAGAGGACAGAACCAGGACAGGACAGGACTCAGAGAGAGGAGCAGAGAGGACAGAACCAGGACAGGACTCAGAGAGAGGATCAGAGAGGACAGAACCAGGACAGGACAGGACTCAGAGAGAGGAGCAGAGAGGACAGAACCAGGACAGGACTCAGAGAGAGGAGAGAACCAGGACAGGACAGGACTCAGAGAGAGGAGCAGAGAGGACAGAACCAGGACAGGACTCAGAGAGAGGAGCAGAGAGGAGAGAACCAGGACAGGACAGAACTCAGAGAGAGGAGCAGAGAGGACAGAACCAGGACAGGACTCAGAGAGAGGAGCAGAAAGGACAGAACCAGGACAGGACTCAGAGAGAGGAGCAGAGAGGACAGAACCAGGACAGGACAGGACTCAGAGAGAGGAGCAGAGAGGACAGAACCAGGACAGGACTATCTTTTTGTTTTCTCATGATTTGGTTGGGTCTAATTGTGCTGCTGTCCTGGGGCTCTGTGGGGTGTGTTTGTGAACAGAGCCCCAGACCAGCTTGCTTAGGGGACTCTTCTCCAGGTTCATCTCTCTGTAGGGTGTGTTTGTGAACAGAGCCCCAGGACCAGCTTGCTTAGGGGACTCTTCTCCAGGTTCATCTCTCTGTAGTGTGTGTTTGTGAACAGAGCCCCAGGACCAGCTTGCTTAGGGGACTCTTCTCCAGGTTCATCTCTCTGTAGGGTGTGTTTGTGAACAGAGCCCCAGGACCAGCTTGCTTAGGGGACTCTTCTCCAGGTTCATCTCTCTGTAGGGTGTGTTTGTGAACAGAGCCCCAGGACCAGCTTGCTTAGGGGACTCTTCTCCAGGTTCATCTCTCTGTAGGGTGTGTTTGTGAACAGAGCCCCAGGACCAGCTTGCTTAGGGGACTCTTCTCCAGGTTCATCTCTCTGTAGGGTGTGTTTGTGAACAGAGCCCCAGGACCAGCTTGCTTAGGGGACTCTTCTCCAGGTTCATCTCTCTGTAGTGTGTGTTTGTGAACAGAGCCCCAGGACCAGCTTGCTTAGGGGACTCTTCTCCAGGTTCATCTCTCTGTAGGGTGTGTTTGTGAACAGAGCCCCAGGACCAGCTTGCTTAGGGGACTCTTCTCCAGGTTCATCTCTCTGTAGTGTGTGTTTGTGAACAGAGCCCCAGGACCAGCTTGCTTAGGGGACTCTTCTCCAGGTTCATCTCTCTGTAGGGTGTGTTTGTGAACAGAGCCCCAGGACCAGCTTGCTTAGGGGACTCTTCTCCAGGTTCATCTCTCTGTAGTGTGTGTTTGTGAACAGAGCCCCAGGACCAGCTTGCTTAGGGGACTCTTCTCCAGGTTCATCTCTCTGTAGGGTGTGTTTGTGAACAGAGCCCCAGGACCAGCTTGCTTAGGGGACTCTTCTCCAGGTTCATCTCTCTGTAGGGTGTGTTTGTGAACAGAGCCCCAGGACCAGCTTGCTTAGGGGACTCTTCTCCAGGTTCATCTCTCTGTAGGGTGTGTTTGTGAACAGAGCCCCAGGACCAGCTTGCTTCGGGGACTCTTCTCCAGGTTCATCTCTCTGTAGGGTGTGTTTGTGAACAGAGCCCCAGGACCAGCTTGCTTAGGGGACTCTTCTCCAGGTTCATCTCTCTGTAGGGTGTGTTTGTGAACAGAGCCAGGTGCTTTGTGGTGTTTTTTTATTTATTTATTTATTTCCCCTTATTTTATTTTATTTTATTTCACCTTTATTTAACCAGGTAGGCTAGTTGAGAACACCTTTATTTAACCAGGTAGGCTAGTTGAGAACACCTTTATTTAACCAGGTAGGCTAGTTGAGAACACCTTTATTTAACCAGGTAGGCTAGTTGAGAACACCTTTATTTAACCAGGTAGGCTAGTTGAGAACACCTTTATTTAACCAGGTAGGCTAGTTGAGAACACCTTTATTTAACCAGGCAGGCTAGTTGAGAACACCTTTATTTAACCAGGGAGGCTAGTTGAGAACAAGTTCTCATTTGCAACTGCGACCTGGCCAAGATAAAGCATAGCAGTGTGAGCAGACAACAAAGAGTTACACATGGAGTAAACAATTAACAAGTCAATAACACAGTAGAAACCAAAGGGGGAGTCTATATACAATGTGTGCAAAAGGCATGAGGAGGTAGGCAAATAATTACAATTTTGTAGATTAACACTGGAGTGATGAATGATCAGATGGTCATGTACAGGTAGAGATATTGGTGTGCAGAAGAGCAGAAAAGTAAATAAATAAAAACAGTATGGGGATGAGGTAGGTGAAAAGGGTGGGCTATTTACCAATAGACTATGTACAGCTGCAGCGATCGGTTAGCTGCTCAGATAGCTGATGTTTGAAGTTGGTGAGGGAGATAAAAGTCTGTGGGCATATCTTCTATTTACGTGCTCCTCTCTCTCTCTCTCCAACTCCCTCTGTTTCTCTCTCTGTCTCTCTCTCTCCTCTCCCCCTCTCTCTCTCTCTCCTCTCCCCTCTCTCTCCTCTCCCCCCCTCTCTCCTCTCACCCTCTCTCTCCTCTCCCCTCTCTCTCCTCTCCCCCCCTCTCTCTCACTCTCTCTCTCCTCTCCCTCTGTCTCTCTCTCTCTCTCCCCTCTCTCTCTCTCTCTCCTCTCCCCCTCTCCTCTCACTCTCCACTCCCTCTCTCTCCTCTCCCTCTGTCTCTCTCTCTCCTCTCTCTCTCTTCTCTCTCTCCTCTCTCTCTCTCCTCTCCCTCTCCACTCCCTCTCTCTCTCTTTCTCTCTCTCCTCGTCTCTCTCCTCCAGGTGTTCTACGTCTGTTGGAGCATGATGAGGAGTATGTTTTCACTCTGCCCTGTGCCTACGCCCGCTCCATTCTTACCGTACCCTGGGTGGAGCTGGGAGGGAAAGTCACCATCAGTTGTGCCAAGAGTGGATACTCTGCCACCGTTACCTTCCATACTAAACCCTTCTATGGAGGAAAGATACACAGGTGGGTCTGAGAGAGAGAGAGCGAGAGCAAGAGCGAGAGCGAGAGAGAGAGAGAGAGAGAGAGAGAGAGATTCCATGTGTATAAAAGGTATCTTGATGGTCCCTGTCATTCCTATCCCTCCCTGTTTGAGACGGTGGCTGTGTGTGTGTTCGTCCATCCATCTGTATGTGTCTGACCTAATGACATCGGCATCCTTCGTCACTCTTCCTGTTAGAGTGACAGCGGAGGTGAAGCACAACCCGACGGGGACCATAGTGTGTAAGGCCCAAGGGGAATGGAACGGTACCCTAGAGTTCACCTACAGCAGTGGAGAGACCAAGGTCATCAACACCTCCAAGCTGCCTGTCATCAGGAAGAAGATACGCCCCATGGAGAAACAGGGACACTACGAATCACGGTGAGGAGGGAGGGAGGGAGATACGCCCCATGGAGAAACAGGGACACTACGAATCACGGTGAGGAGGGAGGGAGGGAAGGGAGGGAGATACACCCCATGGAGAAACAGGGACACTACGAATCACGGTGAGGAGGGAGGGAGGGAGATACGCCCCATGGAGAAACAGGGACACTACGAATCACGGTGAGGAGGGAGGGAGGGAGATACGCCCCATGGAGAAACAGGGACACTACGAATCACGGTGAGGAGGGAGGGAGGGAGATACGCCCCATGGAGAAACAGGGACACTACGAATCACAGTGAGGAGGGAGGGAGGGAGGGATGGAGGGAAGGGAGGGAGATACGCCCCATGGAGAAACAGGGACACTACGAATCATAGTGAGGAGGGAGATACGCCCCATGAAGAAACAGGGACACTACGAATCACGGTGAGGAGGGAGGGAGGGAAGGGAGGGAGATACACCCCATGGAGAAACAGGGACACTACGAATCACGGTGAGGAGGGAGGGAGGGAGATACGCCCCATGGAGAAACAGGGACACTACGAATCACGGTGAGGTGTTGGGGGCAGAGTGTTACCTCAGCTCTGAGATCAGTAATAATGGTATAGTGTCCCTCTACAGGGGCAGAGTGTTACCTCAGCTCTGAGATCAGTAATACTGGTATAGTGTCCCTCTACAGGCGTCTGTGGTAGAGTGTTACCTCGGCTCTGAGATCAGTAATAATGGTATAGTGTCCCTCTACAAGCATCTGTGGTAGAGTGTTACCTCAGCTCTGAGATCAGTAATAATGGTATAGTGTCCCTCTACAGGGGCAGAGTGTTACCTCAGCTCTGAGATCAGTAATAATGGTATAGTGTCCCTCTACAGGGGCAGCGTGTTACCTCAGCTCTGAGATCAGTAATACTGGTATAGTGTCCCTCTACAGATGTCTGTGACAGAGTGTTACCTCAGCTCTGAGATCAGTAATACTGGTATAGTGTCCCTCTACAGATGTCTGTGGCAGAGTGTTACCTCGGCTCTGAGATCAGTAATAATGGTATAGTGTCCCTCTACAGGGGCAGAGTGTCACCTCAGCTCTGAGATCAGTAATAATGGTATAGTGTCCCTCTACAGGAGCAGCGTGTTACCTCAGCTCTGATATCAGTAATAATGGTATAGTGTCCCTCTACAGATGTCTGTGGCAGAGTGTTACCTCAGCTCTGAGATCAGTAATAATGGTATAGTGTCCCTCTACAGGGGCAGCGTGTTACCTCAGCTCTGAGATCAGTAATAATGGTATAGTGTCCCTCTACAGGGGCAGAGTGTTACCTCAGCTCTGAGATCAGTAATAATGGTATAGTGTCCCTCTACAGGCGTCTGGGGCAGAGTGTTACCACAGCTCTGAGATCAGTAATAATGGTATAGTGTCCCTCTACAGGCGTCTGTGGCAGCATGTCACCTCAGCTCTGAGATCAGTAATAATGGTATAGTGTCCCTCTACAGGGGCAGCGTGTTACCTCAGCTCTGAGATCAGTAATACTGGTATAGTGTCCCTCTACAGGCGTCTGTGGTAGAGTGTTACCTCGGCTCTGAGATCAGTAATAATGGTATAGTGTCCCTCTACAAGCATCTGTGGTAGAGTGTTACCTCAGCTCTGAGATCAGTAATAATGGTATAGTGTCCCTCTACAGGCGTCTGTGGCAGAGTGTTACCTCAGCTCTGAGATCAGTAATAATGGTATAGTGTCCCTCTACAGGGGCAGAGTGTTACCTCAGCTCTGAGATCAGTAATAATGGTATAGTGTCCCTCTACAGGGGCAGAGTGTTACCTCAGCTCTGAGATCAGTAATAATGGTATAGTGTCCCTCTACAAGCATCTGTGGTAGAGTGTTACCTCAGCTCTGAGATCAGTAATAATGGTATAGTGTCCCTCTACAGGGGCAGCGTGTTACCTCAGCTCTGAGATCAGTAATACTGGTATAGTGTCCCTCTACAGGCGTCTGTGGTAGAGTGTTACCTCGGCTCTGAGATCAGTAATAATGGTATAGTGTCCCTCTACAAGCATCTGTGGTAGAGTGTTACCTCAGCTCTGAGATCAGTAATAATGGTATAGTGTCCCTCTACAGGCGTCTGTGGCAGAGTGTTACCTCAGCTCTGAGATCAGTAATAATGGTATAGTGTCCCTCTACAGGGGCAGAGTGTTACCTCAGCTCTGAGATCAGTAATAATGGCATAGTGTCCCTCTACAGGGGCAGAGTGTTACCTCAGCTCTGAGATCAGTAATAATGCTATAGTGTCCCTCTACAGGGGCAGCGTGTTACCTCAGCTCTGAGATCAGTAATACTGGTATAGTGTCCCTCTACAGATGTCTGTGACAGAGTGTTACCTCAGCTCTGAGATCAGTAATACTGGTATAGTGTCCCTCTACAGATGTCTGTGGCAGAGTGTTACCTCGGCTCTGAGATCAGTAATAATGGTATAGTGTCCCTCTACAGGCGTCTGTGGTAGAGTGTTACCTCAGCTCTGAGATCAGTAATAATGGTATAGTGTCCCTCTACAGGGCAGAGTGTTACCTCAGCTCTGAGATCAGTAATAATGGTATAGTGTCCCTCTACAGGGGCAGAGTGTTACCTCAGCTCTGAGATCAGTAATAATGGTATAGTGTCCCTCTACAGGCGTCTGGGGCAGAGTGTTACCACAGCTCTGAGATCAGTAATAATGGTATAGTGTCCCTCTACAGGCGTCTGTGGCAGCATGTCACCTCAGCTCTGAGATCAGGAAACATTGACTCTGCTACAGAGCACAAACACTGTCTGGAGGAGAGGCAGAGAGCAGAGGGCCGACAGAGAGCTGCCTCCAACACACCCTGGACACCCAAGTACTTCATCAAGGAGGTGAGGAACTAGGACCTGAACGGTTCACTTTGACCTCTGACATTACCTCGAACTTTGAGTCAGCTTCCCTGGTCTTGTCTTTAATGTGTGCTCACAATCAAAATGATTTTTAAAAAGACACTGCTAAACATATTTGCACTCTCTCTCTCTCAAACTATCTCTCTCTGTCTCTCTCTTTTCCTCTCGCTCTCTGTCTCTCTCTCTCTCTCTCGTTCTCTCATCCTCTCAAAAAACTCCCTCTCTCACTCTCTGTCTCTCTTTCTCTCTCTGTCTCTCTTGTTCTCTGTCTGTCTCTCACTCTCTCTTTGTCTTTCTCGCTCTCTGTCTCTCTCTCTCTCTGTCTCTCTCTCTCTCTCTGTCTCTCTCTGTCTCTCTCTCGCTCTCTGCCTCTGTCTCTCTCTCTGTCTCTCTTTCTCTCAGGGCGAGGGCTGGGTGTATCACAACCCCTTGTGGAAGACCCACTGACGAGGGGAGGGGCCTCGGGGGGGAGGGGCAACGTGCCAGCTGCCAATCACAGCACAGCGAGCGGCCCACTGGTGGTCATGGCAACACACAGGGGACCAGCTAGCCGGGCCGCTAGAGAATAGAGGAAATACACAAGGGGCTGTGTTCCAAATGGAACCCTATTCTCTATATAGACAGACAACTGCAGAAAGAGTGCACTACATAGGGAATAGGGTGCTAATTTTCAGATTTGCCCAATGGATTGTCTTGGATGAGGAGCTTGTGTCTCAGTCATTCAATAAGAATGAGAGGTGCCAAAGACTCTCAAGAGGGACAGGAACTACAGTCAAGACAGCAAAAGCTCACTGAGTTTCCCTGTCAGAAGCTGACCTGCTACCACACGATACAGGAAACTCGGCGGCCATTTTGGAGACGGACCAGGTCGAACCAGGAAGAGGTTGGTTAGGGACGGAAGATGAGCGTGATCGTTGGTGGTCAAAGATAGCTGAACAATTATGTAGCTTTTCTTTAATATACAGTAGAATCTAAATACCAGAAGAATATATTATATTCACATGCTTCTTCCTTCACTTTTAATTGGTTTGCACAGGTACTGTAGCTGTCTCCACTGTTATTACCCAGTAGGCCACAGGAGGGGTTGTCCTTCCAGCTGTCTCCACTGTTATTACCCAGTAGGCCACAGGAGGGATTGTCCTTCCAGCTGTCTCCACTGTTATTACCCAGTAGGCCACAGGAGGGGTTGTACTTCCAGCTGTCTCCACTGTTATTACCCAGTAGGCCACAGGAGGGATTGTCCTTCTAGCTGTCTCCACTGTTATTACCCAGTAGGCCACAGGAGGGGTTGTCCTTCCAGCTGTCTCCACTGTTATTACCCAGTAGGCCACAGGAGGGGTTGTCCTTCCAGCTGTCTCCACTGTTATTACCCAGTAGGCCACAGGAGGGATTGTCCTTCCAGCTGTCTCCACTGTTATTACCCAGTAGGCCACAGGAGGGGTTGTCCTTCCAGCTGTCTCCACTGTTATTACCCAGTAGGCCACAGGAGGGGTTGTCCTTCCAGCTGTCTCCACTGTTATTACCCAGTAGGCCACAGGAGGGGTTGTCCTTCCAGCTGTCTCCACTGTTATTACCCAGTAGGCCACAGGAGGGGTTGTCCTTCCAGCTGTCTCCTCTGTTATTACCCAGTAGGCCACAGGAGGGGTTGTCCTTCCAGCTGTATGATGTATGTAAGATCCAAGGATCTATGATTTGTCCATAATTAACACACAACACCAAACACACTGTTTAGTGAAGAGTCTTTCTTCAGCCCTTCTGTTCTATGATGTACAGTATATACATACCGGTTAGGTATGTTTGTCACACTTGACTTGTACACTGTTCATAACACAATGGCCCAGTATAGAGAACAGTGTTTCCTCCAGCCCTTCCAACAGCCCACAATGGAGAAATGTAATCAGAGGTGAACACTGCTACAATGTCAAAGTCAAAGCCATTTCTCCAGCCCACACCAGCAATCTTCAGTATTCACACACTAACGTTGGAGTGATTGGAACCAGGAAGTAACCCGTTACTCCAGTCTGTTTGTCCTTTTATATGGCCGAACCTTGAAGAGATCTTTATAGAGTCTAATTTATGGCCGAACCTTGAAGAAATCTTTATAGGGCCGAACCTTGAAGAGATATTTATAGAGTCTAGTTTGGCTGAGTGGTGTGAACAGCTCTTACCTCCTCTGTGGAACCAGGCCAGTCCAGTTTGGCTGAGTGGTATGAACAGCTCTTAACTCCTCTAAGGAACCAGTCCAGTTTGGCTGAGTGGTGTGAACAGCTCTTAACTCCTCTGTGGAACCAGTCCAGTTTAGCTGAGTGGTGTGAACAGCTCTTACCTCCTCTGTCCTGTCAGTATGTCTGAGTGGTATGAACAGCTCTTACCTCCTCTGTCCTGTCAGTATGTCTGAGTGGTGTGAACAGCTCTTACCTCCTCTGTCCTGTCAGTATGTCTGAGTGGTATGAACAGCTCTTACCTCCTCTGTCCTGTCAGTATGTCTGAGTGGTATGAACAGCTCTTACCTCCTCTGTCCTGTCAGTATGTCTGAGTGGTATGAACAGCTCTTAACTCCTCTGTCCTGTCAGTATGCCTGAGTGGTATGAACAGCTCTTACCTCCTCTGTCCTGTCAGTATGTCTGAGTGGTATGAACAGCTCTTACCTCCTCTGTCCTGTCAGTATGTCTGAGTGGTATGAACAGCTCTTACCTCCTCTGTCCTGTCAGTATGTCTGAGTGGTATGAACAGCTCTTACCTCCTCTGTCCTGTCAGTATGTCTGAGTGGTATGAACAGCTCTTAACTCCTCTGTCCTGTCAGTATGTCTGAGTGGTATGAACAGCTCTTACCTCCTCTGTCCTGTCAGTATGTCTGAGTGGTATGAACAGCTCTTACCTCCTCTGTCCTGTCAGTATGTCTGAGTGGTATGAACAGCTCTTACCTCCTCTGTCCTGTCAGTATGTCTGAGTGGTATGAACAGCTCTTACCTCCTCTGTCCTGTCAGTATGTCTGAGTGGTATGAACAGCTCTTACCTCCTCTGTCCTGTCAGTATGTCTGAGTGGTATGAACAGCTCTTACCTCCTCTGTCCTGTCAGTATGTCTGAGTGGTATGAACAGCTCTTACCTCCTCTGTCCTGTCAGTATGTCTGAGTGGTATGAACAGCTCTTACCTCCTCTGTCCTGTCAGTATGTCTGAGTGGTATGAACAGCTCTTACCTCCTCTGTCCTGTCAGTATGTCTGAGTGGTATGAACAGCTCTTACCTCCTCTGTCCTGTCAGTATGTCTGAGTGGTATGAACAGCTCTTACCTCCTCTGTCCTGTCAGTATGTCTGAGTGGTATGAACAGCTCTTACCTCCTCTGTCCTGTCAGTATGTCTGAGTGGTATGAACAGCTCTTACCTCCTCTGTCCTGTCAGTATGTCTGAGTGGTATGAACAGCTCTTACCTCCTCTGTCCTGTCAGTATGTCTGAGTGGTATGAACAGCTCTTACCTCCTCTGTCCTGTCAGTATGTCTGAGTGGTATGAACAGCTCTTACCTCCTCTGTCCTGTCAGTATGTCTGAGTGGTATGAACAGCTCTTACCTCCTCTGTCCTGTCAGTATGTCTGAGTGGTATGAACAGCTCTTACCTCCTCTGTCCTGTCAGTATGTCTGAGTGGTATGAACAGCTCTTACCTCCTCTGTCCTGTCAGTATGTCTGAGTGGTATGAACAGCTCTTACCCTTCCTCTGTCCTGTCAGTATGTCTGAGTGGTATGAACAGCTCTTACCTCCTCTGTCCTGTCAGTATGAGATCAGCCACTTTTTGAGTATGAATGTTATTATGTGTAAAGTGTGAAGTGCAACACTGCAGCGTACGGCATCAGTCACCGAGCCTTGACCAAACACTCTGTGGGTGTGTCCCAAATGGCTCCCTATTCGCCACAGGGCTTTGGTCTAAAGTAGTGCACTATGTAGGGAATAGGGTGCCAGCCCTGGTCTAAAGTAGTGCACTATGTAGGGAATAGGGTTCTAGCCCTGGTCTAAAGTAGTGCACTATGTAGGGAATAGGGTTCCAGCCCTGGTCTAAAGTAGTGCACTATGTAGGGAATAGGGTGCCAGCCCTGGTCTAAAGTAGTGCACTATGTAGGGAATAGGGTTCCAGCCCTGGTCTAAAGTAGTGCACTATGTAGGGAATAGGGTGCCAGCCCTG
>NW_022261979.1:10433601-10438601 GCF_002021735.2 Oncorhynchus kisutch | reverse complement strand
GCGTGGATGATCCTGTATCATTCACTAGAGCTCTCCATTAGAGAAGAGAGAAGCGTGGATGATCCTGTATCATTCACTAGAGCTCTCCATTAGAGAAGAGAGAAGCGTGGATGATCCTGTATCATTCACTAGAGCTCTCCATTAGAGAAGAGAGAAGCGTGGATGATCCTGTATCATTCACTAGAGCTCTCCATTAGAGAAGAGAGAAGCGTGGATGATCCTGTATCATTCACTAGAGCTCTCCATTAGAGAAGAGAGAAGCGTGGATGATCCTGTATCATTCACTGGAGCTCTCCATTAGAGAAGAGAGAAGCGTGGATGATCCTGTATCATTCACTAGAGCTCTCCATTAGAGAAGAGAGAAGCGTGGATGATCCTGTATCATTCACTAGAGCTCTCCATTAGAGAAGAGAGAAGCGTGGATGATCCTGTATCATTCACTAGAGCTCTCCATTAGAGAAGAGAGAAGCGTGGATGATCCTGTATCATTCACTAGAGCTCTCCATTAGAGAAGAGAGAAGCGTGGATGATCCTGTATCATTCACTAGAGCTCTCCATTAGAGAAGAGAGAAGCGTGGATGATCCTGTATCATTCACTAGAGCTCTCCATTAGAGAAGAGAGAAGCGTGGATGATCCTGTACCTTTTTAGAGGTGTACTTTTGTCTGCTGCTGCTGCTGCTGCGGGGGCTGTGCACCAGGGGGTCCCTGTTCTCCTCCTTCTTGACCTTGTAGATCCGGACCAGCCAGTGTTCTGAGGTGAACGCCTCCTCCAGGTGTTTCAGCTTGATGTCCTTGTTACCGATCTCAGTGTTACGCGTCCGGTCGAAACCTGGCGGCGTCCGGAAGTCCAACTGGAGGAGAGACGGACAGGCGGTGTGAGTGTTTGACAGTAAACTAGAGAGACGGACAGGGGGTGTGAGTGTTTGACAGTAAACTAGAGAGACGGACAGGGGGGTGTGAGTGTTTGACAGTAAACTAGAGACGTACAGGGGGTGTGAGTGTTTGACAGTAAACTAGAGAGACGGACAGGGGGTGGGAGTGTTTGACAGTAAACTAGAGAGACGGACAGGGGGTGTGAGTGTTTGACAGTAAACTAGAGAAGGACAGGGGGTGTGAGTGTTTGACAGTAAACTAGAGAGAAGGACAGGGGGTGTGAGTGTTTGACAGTAAACTAGAGAGACGGACAGGGGGTGTGAGTGTTTGACAGTAAACTAGAGAGACGGACAGGGGGTGGGAGTGTTTGACAGTAAACTAGAGAGACGGACAGGGGGTGTGGGTGTTTGACAGTAAACTAGAGAGACGGACAGGGGGTGTGAGTGTTTGACAGTAAACTAGAGAAGGACAGGGGGTGTGAGTGTTTGACAGTAAACTAGAGAGACGGACAGGGGGTGGGAGTGTTTGACAGTAAACTAGAGAGACGGACAGGGGGTGGGAGTGTTTGACAGTAAACTAGAGAGACGGACAGGTGGTGGGAGTGTTTGACAGTAAACTAGAGAGACGGACAGGGGGTGTGAGTGTTTGACAGTAAACTAGAGAGACGGACAGGGGGTGTGAGTGTTTGACAGTAAACTAGAGAGAAGGACAGGGGGTGTGAGTGTTTGACAGTAAACTAGAGAGACGGACAGGGGGTGTGAGTGTTTGACAGTAAACTAGAGAGACGGACAGGGGGTGTGAGTGTTTGACAGTAAACTAGAGACAGACAGGCGGTGTGAGTGTTTGACAGTAAACTAGAGAGACGGACAGGGGGTGTGAGTGTTTGACAGTAAACTAGAGAGACGGACAGGGGGTGTGAGTGTTTGACAGTAAACTAGAGAGACGGACAGGGGGTGTGAGTGTTTGACAGTAAACTAGAGAGACGGACAGGTGGTGTGAGGGTTTGACAGTAAACTAGAGAGACGGACAGGTGGTGTGAGGGTTTGACAGTAAACTAGAGAGACGGACAGGTGGTGTGAGGGTTTGACAGTAAACTAGAGAGACGGACAGGTGGTGTGAGTGTTTGACAGTAAACTAGAGAAGGACAGGGGGTGTGAGTGTTTGACAGTAAACTAGAGAGACGGACAGGGGGTGTGAGTGTTTGACAGTAAACTAGAGAGACGGACAGGGGGTGTGAGTGGTTTGACAGTAAACTAGAGAGAAGGACAGGGGGTGTGAGTGTTTGACAGTAAACTAGAGAGACGGACAGGGGGTGGGAGTGTTTGACAGTAAACTAGAGACGGACAGGCGGTGTGAGTGTTTGACAGTAAACTAGAGAGACGGACAGGGGGTGGGAGTGTTTGACAGTAAACTAGAGACGGACAGGCGGTGTGAGTGTTTGACAGTAAACTAGAGAGATGGACAGGGGGTGGGAGTGTTTGACAGTAAACTAGAGAGACGGACAGGGGGTGGGAGTGTTTGACAGTAAACTAGAGAAGGACAGGCGGTGGGAGTGTTTGACAGTAAACTAGAGAGACGGACAGGGGGTGTGAGTGTTTGAAAGTAAACTAGAGAAGGACAGGGGGTGTGAGTGTTTGACAGTAAACTAGAGAAGGACAGGGGGTGTGAGTGTTTGACAGTAAACTAGAGACGGACAGGGGGTGTGAGTGTTTGACAGTAAACTAGAGACGGACAGGGGGTGTGAGTGTTTGACAGTAAACTAGAGAGAAGGACAGGGGGTGTGAGTGTTTGACAGTAAACTAGAGAGACGGACAGGCGGTGTGAGTGTTTGACAGTAAACTAGAGAGATGGACAGGGGGTGGGAGTGTTTGACAGTAAACTAGAGAGACGGACAGGGGGTGTGAGTGTTTGACAGTAAACTAGAGAGACGGACAGGTGGTGTGAGTGTTTGACAGTAAACTAGAGAGATGGA
This sequence comes from Oncorhynchus kisutch, assembly GCF_002021735.2. Taxonomy (NCBI): domain Eukaryota; kingdom Metazoa; phylum Chordata; class Actinopteri; order Salmoniformes; family Salmonidae; genus Oncorhynchus; species Oncorhynchus kisutch. Next base: position 10,435,755 of record NW_022261979.1, on the reverse strand, counting down.
CAGGGGGTGTGAGTGTTTGACAGTAAACTAGAGCTGCTGTGTCAGGGCTTGACATCTCTGTGACAGTAAACTAGAGCTGCTGTGTCAGGGCTTGACATCCCTGTGACAGTAAACTAGAGGGGCTGTGTCAGGGCTTGACATCTCTGTGACAGTAAACTAGAGCTGCTGTGTCAGGGCTTGACATCTCTGTGACAGTAAACTAGAGGTGCTGTGTCAGGGCTTGACATCTCTGTGAAGTAAACTAGAGGTGCTGTGTCAGGGCTTGACATCTCTGTGAAGTAAACTAGAGGTGCTGTGTCAGGGCTTGACATCTCTGTGAAGTAAACTAGAGGTGCTGTGTCAGGGCTTGACATCTCTGTGAAGTAAACTAGAGGTGCTGTGTCAGGGCTTGACATCTCTGTGACAGTAAACTAGAGGTGCTGTGTCAGGGCTTGACATCTCTGTGACAGTAAACTAGAGGGGCTGTGTCAGGGCTTGACACCTCTGTGACAGTAAACTAGAGCTGCTGTGTCAGGGCTTGACATCTCTGTGAAGTAAACTAGAGGTGCTGTGTCAGGGCTTGACATCTCTGTGAAGTAAACTAGAGGTGCTGTGTCAGGGCTTGACATCTCTGTGACAGTAAACTAGAGGGGCTGTGTCAGGGCTTGACATCTCTGTGAAGTAAACTAGAGGTGCTGTGTCAGGGCTTGACATCTCTGTGAAGTAAACTAGAGGTGCTGTGTCAGGGCTTGACATCTCTGTGACAGTAAACTAGAGGGGCTGTGTCAGGGCTTGACATCTCTGTGAAGTAAACTAGAGGTGCTGTGTCAGGGCTTGACATCTCTGTGAAGTAAACTAGAGGTGCTGTGTCAGGGCTTGACATCTCTGTGACAGTAAACTAGAGGTGCTGTGTCAGGGCTTGACATCCCTGTGACAGTAAACTAGAGGGGCTGTGTCAGGGCTTGACATCCCTGTGACAGTAAACTAGAGGGGCTGTGTCAGGGCTTGACATCTCTGTGACAGTAAACTAGAGGGGCTGTGTCAGGGCTTGACATCTCTGTGACAGTAAACTAGAGGGGCTGTGTCAGGGCTTGACATCTCTGTGACAGTAAATTAGAGGTGCTGTGTCAGAGCTTGACATCTCTGTGACAGTAAACTAGAGGTGCTGTGTCAGGGCTTGACATCCCTGTGACAGTAAACTAGAGGTGCTGTGTCAGGACTTGACATCTCTGTGACAGTAAATTAGAGGTGCTGTGTCAGAGCTTGACATCTCTGTGACAGTAAACTAGAGGGGCTGTGTCAGGGCTTGACATCTCTGTGTCAGTAAACTAGAGGGGCCGTTGACATCCCTGTGACAGTAAACTAGAGCTGCTGTGTCAGGGCTTGACATCTCTGTGACAGCAAACTAGAGCTGCTGTGTCAGGGCTTGACATCTCTGTGACAGTAAACTAGAGGTGCTGTGTCAGGGCTTGACATCTCTGTGACAGTAAACTAGAGCTGCTGTGTCAGGGCTTTACATCTCTGTGACAGTAAACTAGAGGTGCTGTGTCAGGGCTTGACATCCCTGTGACAGTAAACTAGAGCTGCTGTGTCAGGGCTTGACATCTCTGTGACAGTAAACTAGAGGGGCTGTGTCAGGGCTTGACATCCCTGTGAAGTGACAGTATATGGATGCATTAGGTCACAGTTCCAGGTTCCTGGCAGTTCCAGGTTCCTGGCAGTTCCAGGTTCCTGGCAGTTCCAGGTTCTCCAGTTCCAGGTTCCTGGCAGTTCCAGGTTCTCCAGGTCGGGGTGGTTTGTAAGTGCACACACAGAGGAAGAGAAACTACGTGATGGGAGAGGGGTTGATACGGTGGAGTTGAACATCTCTAACCTGCATCTCTCCAAAGCGGTAGTACGACATCTTATACATCAGACAGTTGAGCAGGATGGGAGACCCCGCTTTGTCCACCCTAAACTCTCCCTGGGGGGTGAAGTAGTCACTCTCCTAAGGAGGGGACAGACAGACAGTTTAGTACTCTCCTGAGGAGGGGACAGACAGACAGTTTAGTACTCTCCTGAGGAGGGGACAGACAGACAGTTTAGTACTCTCCTGAGGAGGGGACAGACAGACAGTTCAGTATTCTCATCCTGAGGGAACAGACGGACAGTTTAGTACCCCACAGTTTACCTCAC
>NW_022261979.1:10411101-10428601 GCF_002021735.2 Oncorhynchus kisutch | reverse complement strand
AACAGTGCAGTAATATCTAACTAAATGCTTGTGTTCCAGGCTCCAACAGTGCAGTAATATCTAACTAAATGCTTTGTGTTCCAGGCTCCAACAGTGCAGTAATATCTAACTAAATGCTTGTGTTCCAGGCTCCAACAGTGCAGTAATATCTAACTAAATGCTTTGTGTTCCTAGCTCCAACAGTGCAGTAGTATCTAACTAAATGAGTGTGTTCCTAGCTCCAACAGTGCAGTAGTATCTAACTAAATGCTTGTGTTCCAGGCTCCAACAGTGCAGTAATATCTAACTAAATGCTTGTGTTCCAGGCTCCAACAGTGCAGTAATATCTAACTAAATGCTTGTGTTCCAGGCTCCAACAGTGCAGTAATATCTAACTAAATGCTTTGTGTTCCAGGCTCCAACAGTGCAGTAATATCTAACTAAATGCTTGTGTTCCAGGCTCCAACAGTGCAGTAATATCTAACTAAATGCTTTGTGTTCCTAGCTCCAACAGTGCAGTAGTATCTAACTAAATGAGTGTGTTCCTAGCTCCAACAGTGCAGTAGTATCTAACTAAATGCTTGTGTTCCAGGCTCCAACAGTGCAGTAATATCTAACTAAATGCTTGTGTTCCAGGTTCCAACAGTGCAGTAATATCTAACTAAATGCTTGTGTTCCAGGCTCCAACAGTGCAGTAATATCTAACTAAATGCTTTGTGTTCCAGGCTCCAACAGTGCAGTAATATCTAACTAAATGCTTGTGTTCCAGGCTCCAACAGTGCAGTAATATCTAACTAAATGCTTTGTGTTCCTAGCTCCAACAGTGCAGTAGTATCTAACTAAATGAGTGTGTTCCTAGCTCCAACAGTGCAGTAGTATCTAACTAAATGCTTGTGTTCCAGGCTCCAACAGTGCAGTAATATCTAACTAAATGCTTGTGTTCCAGGCTCCAACAGTGCAGTAATATCTAACTAAATGCTTGTGTTCCAGGCTCCAACAGTGCAGTAATATCTAACTAAATGCTTTGTGTTCCAGGCTCCAACAGTGCAGTAATATCTAACTAAATGCTTGTGTTCCAGGCTCCAACAGTGCAGTAATATCTAACTAAATGCTTTGTGTTCCAGGCTCCAACAGTGCAGTAATATCTAACTAAATGCTTGTGTTCCAGGCTCCAACAGTGCAGTAGTATCTAACTAAATGCTTTGTGTTCCAGGCTCCAACAGTGCAGTAGTATCTAACTAAATGAGTGTGTTCCTGGCTCCAACAGTGCAGTAATATCTAACTAAATGCTTGTGTTCCAGGCTCCAACAGTGCAGTAGTATCTAACCAAATGCTTGTGTTCCAGGCTCCAACAGTGCAGTAGTATCTAACTAAATGCTTGTGTTCCAGGCTCCAACAGTGCAGTAATATCTAACTAAATGCTTGTGTTCCAGGCTCCAACAGTGCAGTAATATCTAACTAAATGCTTTGTGTTCCAGGCTCCAACAGTGCAGTAGTATCTAACTAAATGCTTTGTGTTCCAGGCTCCAACAGTGCAGTAATATCTAACTAAATGCTTGTGTTCCAGGCTCCAACAGTGCAGTAATATCTAACTAAATGCTTTGTGTTCCAGGCTCCAACAGTGCAGTAATATCTAACTAAATGCTTGTGTTCCAGGCTCCAACAGTGCAGTAATATCTAACTAAATGCTTGTGTTCCAGGCTCCAACAGTGCAGTAATATCTAACTAAATGCTTGTGTTCCAGGCTCCAACAGTGCAGTAATATCTAACTAAATGCTTGTGTTCCAGGCTCCAACAGTGCAGTAATATCTAACTAAATGCTTGTGTTCCAGGCTCCAACAGTGCAGTAATATCTAACTAAATGCTTGTGTTCCAGGCTCCAACAGTGCAGTAATATCTAACTAAATGCTTGTGTTCCAGGCTCCAACAGTGCAGTAATATCTAACTAAATGCTTGTGTTCCAGGCTCCAACAGTGCAGTAATATCTAACTAAATGCTTGTGTTCCAGGCTCCAACAGTGCAGTAATATCTAACTAAATGCTTTGTGTTCCAGGCTCCAACAGTGCAGTAATATCTAACTAAATGCTTTGTGTTCCAGGCTCCAACAGTGCAGTAATATCTAACTAAATGCTTTGTGTTCCAGGCTCCAACAGTGCAGTAATATCTAACTAAATGCTTGTGTTCCAGGCTCCAACAGTGCAGTAATATCTAACTAAATGCTTGTGTTCCAGGCTCCAACAGTGCAGTAATATCTAACTAAATGCTTGTGTTCCAGGCTCCAACAGTGCAGTAATATCTAACTAAATGCTTGTGTTCCAGGCTCCAACAGTGCAGTAATATCTAACTAAATGCTTGTGTTCCAGGCTCCAACAGTGCAGTAATATCTAACTAAATGCTTTGTGTTCCAGGCTCCAACAGTGCAGTAATATCTAACTAAATGCTTTGTGTTCCAGGCTCCAACAGTGCAGTAATATCTAACTAAATGCTTGTGTTCCAGGCTCCAACAGTGCAGTAATATCTAACTAAATGCTTGTGTTCCAGGCTCCAACAGTGCAGTAATATCTAACTAAATGCTTGTGTTCCAGGCTCCAACAGTGCAGTAATATCTAACTAAATGCTTGTGTTCCAGGCTCCAACAGTGCAGTAATATCTAACTAAATGCTTGTGTTCCAGGCTCCAACAGTGCAGTAATATCTAACTAAATGCTTGTGTTCCTAGCTCCAACAGTGCAGTAATATCTAACTAAATGCTTGTGTTCCAGGCTCCAACAGTGCAGTAATATCTAACTAAATGCTTGTGTTCCAGGCTCCAACAGTGCAGTAATATCTAACTAAATGCTTTGTGTTCCAGGCTCCAACAGTGCAGTAATATCTAACTAAATGCTTGTGTTCCAGGCTCCAACAGTGCAGTAATATCTAACTAAATGCTTTGTGTTCCAGGCTCCAACAGTGCAGTAATATCTAACTAAATGCTTTGTGTTCCAGGCTCCAACAGTGCAGTAATATCTAACTAAATGCTTTGTGTTCCAGGCTCCAACAGTGCAGTAATATCTAACTAAATGCTTGTGTTCCAGGCTCCAACAGTGCAGTAATATCTAACTAAATGCTTGTGTTCCAGGCTCCAACAGTGCAGTAATATCTAACTAAATGCTTGTGTTCCAGGCTCCAACAGTGCAGTAATATCTAACTAAATGCTTGTGTTCCAGGCTCCAACAGTGCAGTAATATCTAACTAAATGCTTGTGTTCCAGGCTCCAACAGTGCAGTAATATCTAACTAAATGCTTTGTGTTCCAGGCTCCAACAGTGCAGTAATATCTAACTAAATGCTTTGTGTTCCAGGCTCCAACAGTGCAGTAATATCTAACTAAATGCTTGTGTTCCAGGCTCCAACAGTGCAGTAATATCTAACTAAATGCTTGTGTTCCAGGCTCCAACAGTGCAGTAATATCTAACTAAATGCTTGTGTTCCAGGCTCCAACAGTGCAGTAATATCTAACTAAATGCTTGTGTTCCAGGCTCCAACAGTGCAGTAATATCTAACTAAATGCTTGTGTTCCAGGCTCCAACAGTGCAGTAATATCTAACTAAATGCTTGTGTTCCTAGCTCCAACAGTGCAGTAATATCTAACTAAATGCTTGTGTTCCAGGCTCCAACAGTGCAGTAATATCTAACTAAATGCTTTGTGTTCCAGGCTCCAACAGTGCAGTAATATCTAACTAAATGCTTGTGTTCCAGGCTCCAACAGTGCAGTAATATCTAACTAAATGCTTTGTGTTCCAGGCTCCAACAGTGCAGTAATATCTAACTAAATGCTTTGTGTTCCAGGCTCCAACAGTGCAGTAATATCTAACTAAATGCTTGTGTTCCAGGCTCCAACAGTGCAGTAATATCTAACTAAATGCTTTGTGTTCCAGGCTCCAACAGTGCAGTAATATCTAACTAAATGCTTGTGTTCCAGGCTCCAACAGTGCAGTAATATCTAACTAAATGCTTTGTGTTCCAGGCTCCAACAGTGCAGTAATATCTAACTAAATGCTTTGTGTTCCAGGCTCCAACAGTGCAGTAATATCTAACTAAATGCTTTGTGTTCCAGGCTCCAACAGTGCAGTAATATCTAACTAAATGCTTTGTGTTCCAGGCTCCAACAGTGCAGTAATATCTAACTAAATGAGTGTGTTCCAGGCTCCAACAGTGCAGTAATATCTAACTAAATGCTTTGTGTTCCAGGCTCCAACAGTGCAGTAGTATCTAACTAAATGCTTGTGTTCCAGGCTCCAACAGTGCAGTAATATCTAACTAAATGCTTTGTGTTCCAGGCTCCAACAGTGCAGTAATATCTAACTAAATGCTTGTGTTCCAGGCTCCAACAGTGCAGTAATATCTAACTAAATGCTTGTGTTCCTAGCTCCAACAGTGCAGTAATATCTAACTAAATGCTTTGTGTTCCAGGCTCCAACAGTGCAGTAATATCTAACTAAATGCTTGTGTTCCAGGCTCCAACAGTGCAGTAATATCTAACTAAATGCTTGTGTTCCAGGCTCCAACAGTGCAGTAATATCTAACAATTCACTAGAATACACACACATGTAAAAGTACAAGAATGGAATTAAGAAATATATAAATATTAAGATGAGCAATGTCAGAGTGGCGTTGACTACAATACAGTAGGATAGAATACAGTATCTACATATGAGATGAGTAAAGCAGTATGTAAACATTATTAAGGTGACTAGTTAGTAAATACAGTAGAATAGAATACAGTATATACAGATGAGATGAGTAAAACAGTATGTAAACATTATTAAGGTGGCTAGTTAGTAAATACAGTAGAATAGAATACAGTATATACATATGAGATGAGTAAAACAGTATGTAAACATTATTAAGGTGACTAGTTAGTAAATACAGTAGAATACAATACAGTATCTACATATGAGATGAGTAAAACAGTATGTAAACATTATTAAGGTGACCAGTGTTCCATTATTAAGGTGACTAGTTAGTAAATACAGTAGAATAGAATACAGTATATACAGATGAGATGAGTAAAGCAGTATGTAAACATTATTACAGTGACTAGTGTTCCATTATTAAAGTGGCCAGTGATTCTAAGTCTATGTAAATGGGGCAGCAGCCTCTAAGGTGCAGGGTTGCGTAACCGGGTGGAAGCCGGCTAGTGATGGATATTTAACAGTCTGATGGCCTTGAGATAGATGCTGTTTTTCAGTCTCTCGGTCCCAGTTTTGATGCACCTGTACTGACCTCGCCTTCTGGATGATAGCGGGGTGAACAGGCAGTGGCTCAGGTGGTTGTTGTCCTTGATGATCTTTTTGGCCTTCCTGTGACATCGGGTGGTGTAGGTGTCCTGGAGGGCAGGTAGTTTGCCCCCGGTGATGCGTTGTGCCGACCTCACTACCCTCTGGAGAGCCTTACGGTTGAGGGCGGTGAAGTTGCCGTACCAGGCGGTGATACAGCCCAACAGGATGCTCTCGATTGTGCATCTGTAGAAGTTTGTGAGTGTTTATTGGTGACAAGCCGAATTTCTTCAGCCCCCTGAGGTTGAAGAGGCGAGGCTGCGCCTTCAGTTTGTCCGTGATGTGTACCCCGAGGAACTTGAAGCTTTCCACCCTCTCCACTACTGTCTCATCAATGTGGATAGGGTCGTGTTCCCTCTGCTGTTTCCTGAAGTCCACAATCAGCTCCTTTGTTTTGTTGATGTTGAGGGAGAGGTTATTTTCCTGCCACCACTCTCCCAGGGCCCTCACCTCCTCCCTGTAGGCCGTCTCGTCATTGTTGGTAATCAAGCGCACTACTGTTGTGTCGTCTGCAAACTTGATGATTGAGTTGGAGGCGTGCATGGCCATGCAGTCGTGTGTGAACAGGGAGTACAGGAGAGGGCTGAGCACGCACGGATCTATTGGGGCGGTAAGCAAATTGAACCGGGTCTAGAGTGTCAGGTAAGGTGGAAGTGAAATGATCCTTGAATAGTCTCTCTCTTCATGGTGACAGAAGTGAGTGCTGTAGGGCGATAGTCATTTAGTTCAGTTATCTTTGCCTCCTTTAGGTACAGGAACAATGGTGGACATCTTGAAGCAAGTGGGGACAACGGTTTCTGAACTGGACACTGAACTGTATACTGACTATACTGAACTGGATACTGAATATACTGAACTGTATACTGAATACTGACTATACCGAACTGCATACTGAATACTAACTATACTGAACTGTATACTGAATACTGACTATACTGAACTGTATATTGAATACTGACTATAGCGAACTGTATACTGAATACTGACTATCGCGAACTGTATATTGAATACTGACTATACTGAACTGTATACTGAATACTGACTATACTGAACTGTATACTGAATACTGACTATACTGAACTGAATACTGACTATAGCGAACTGTATACTGAATACTGACTATACTGAACTGTATACTGAATACTGACTATACTGAACTGTATACTGAATACTGACTATAGCGAACTGTATACTGAATACTAACTATACTGAAATGTATACTGAATACTGACTATACTGAACTGTATACTGAATACTGACTATACTGAACTGAATACTGACTATAGCGAACTGTATACTGAATACTGACTATACTGAACTGTATACTGAATACTGACTATACTGAAATGTATACTGAATACTAACTATACTGAACTGTATACTGAATACTAACTATACTGAACTGTATACTGAATACTGACTATACTGAACTGTATACTGAATACTGACTATATCGAACTGTATACTGAATACTGACTATACTGAACTGTATACTGAATACTGACTATACTGAACTGTATACTGAATACTGACTATACTGAAATGTATACTGAATACTGACTATACTGAACTGTATACTGAATACTGACTATACTGAACTGAATACTGACTATACTGAACTGAATACTGACTATACTGAACTGTATACTGAATACTGACTATACTGAAATGTATACTGAATACTGACTATACTGAACTGTATACTGAATACTGACTATACTGAACTGAATACTGACTATACTGAACTGTATACTGAATACTAACTATACTGAACTGTATACTGAATACTAACTATACTGAACTGTATACTGAATACTGACTATACTGAACTGAATACTGACTATACTGAACTGTATACTGAATACTGACTATACTGAACTGAATACTGACTATACTGAACTGTATACTGAACTAAACTATAAATGCCACATGTAAAGTGTCGGTCCCATGTTTCATGAACTGAAATAACAGATTCCAGAAATGTACCATACGCATAAAAAATATGATTTCTCTCAAATTTTGGGCAAAGAAATGGTTTACATCCCTGGTAGTGAGCATTTCCCCTTTGCCAAGATAATCCATCCACCTGACAGGCGTCGCATATCAAGAAGCTGATTAAATAGCACGATCATTACACAGGTGCACCTTGTGCTGGGGACACTAAAAGGTCACTCTAAAATGTACAGTTTAGTCCAACAAAACAATGCCACGGATGTCTCAAGTTTTGAGGGAGTTGGCATCCCGACTGCAGGAATGTCCATGAGAGCTGTTGCCAGGGAACTGAATGTTCATTTCTCTACCATAAGCCGATTCCAATGTCGTTTTTAGAGAATTTGGCAGTACGCCCAACCGGCCTCACAACCACAGACTGTAACCAGGCCAGCGCACAACCTCCACATCAGGCTTCTTCACCTCCGTGATGGTCTGAGACCAGCCACCCAGACAGCTGATGAAACTGATGAGTATTTCTGTCTGTAGAAAAATACCTTTTGTGGAGAAAAACTCATTCTGATTGGCTGGGCCTCACTCCCCAGTGGGTGGGCCTGGCTGCCAAGTGGGTGGGCCTGGCTGCCAAGTGGGTGGGCCTATGCCCTATGCCCAGCAAAGGAAGGGTGTCAAGACCCTGTCCAAAATAGGGAATAGGGTGTCAAGGTCCTGTCCCAAAGTAGGGCACTACATATGAAACAGGGCTCTGGACAAAAGTAGGGCACTACATATGAAATAGGGCTCTGGCCAAAAGTAGGGCACTACATATGAAACAGGGTACCAAAGCTCTGACTACTGCAGTGCAACATAGTGCACTACAGTAGATAAGGATTGGAAGATACTAAAGCTCTGGCCAAAAGAAGTGGACTATGTAGGGAATAATGTACCATTTAGAACCCATGCTTCTAGTCATCCTCATACCTTATCATAGAGGTTTCCAGAGAGCCTCTAGTCATCCTCATACCTTATCATAGAGGTTTCCAGAGGGCCTCTAGTCATCCTCATACCTTATCATAGAGGTTTCCAGAGAGCCTCTAGTCATCCTCATACCTTATCATAGCGGTTTCCAGAGAGCCTCTAGTCATCCTCATACCTTATCATAGAGGTTTCCAGAGAGCCTCTAGTCATCCTCATACCTTATCATAGAGGTTTCCAGAGAGCCTCTAGTCATCCTCATACCTTATCATAGAGGTTTCCAGAGAGCCTCTAGTCATCCTCATACCTTATCATAGAGGTTTCCAGAGGGCCTCTAGTCATCCTCATACCTTATCATAGAGGTTTCCAGAGGGCCTCTAGTCATCCTCATACCTTATCATAGAGGTTTCCAGAGGGGCTCTAGTCATCCTCATACCTTATCATAGAGGTTTCCAGAGGGCCTCTAGTCATCCTCATACCTTATCATAGAGGTTTCCAGAGGGCCTCTAGTCATCCTCATACCTTATCATAGAGGTTTCCAGAGGGCCTCTAGTCATCCTCATACCTTATCATAGAGGTTTCCAGAGGGCCTCTAGTCATCCTCATACCTTATCATAGAGGTTTCCAGAGGGCCTCTAGTCATCCTCATACCTTATCATAGAGGTTTCCAGAGGGCCTCTAGTCATACCTTATCATAGAGGTTTCCAGAGGGCCTCTAGTCATCCTCATACCTTATCATACAGGTTTCCAGAGAGCCTCTAGTCATCCTCATACCTTATCATAGAGGTTTCCAGAGTTCCTCTTGTCATACCTTATCATAGAGGTTTCCAGAGAGCCTCTAGTCATCCTCATACCTTATCATAGAGGTTTCCAGAGGGCCTCTAGTCATTCTCATACCTTATCATAGAGGTTTCCAGAGGGCCTCTAGTCATCCTCATACCTTATCATAGAGGTTTCCAGAGGGCCTCTAGTCATCCTCATACCTTATCATAGAGGTTTCCAGAGGGACTCTAGTCATCCTCATACCTTATCATAGAGGTTTCCAGAGGGCCTCTAGTCATCCTCATACCTTATCATAGAGGTTTCCAGAGGGCCTCTAGTCATCCTCATACCTTATCATACAGGTTTCCAGAGGGCCTCTAGTCATACCCTATCATAGAGGTTTCCAGAGGGCCTCTAGTCATCCTCATACCTTATCATAGAGGTTTCCAGAGGGCCTCTAGTCATACCCTATCATAGAGGTTTCCAGAGGGCCTCTAGTCATCCTCATACCTTATCATAGAGGTTTCCAGAGGGCCTCTAGTCATCCTCATACCTTATCATAGAGGTTCAGAGGGCCTCTAGTCATCCTCATACCTTATCATACAGGTTTCCAGAGGGCCTCTAGTCATCCTCATACCTTATCATAGAGGTTTCCAGAGTTCCTCTTGTCGTCCTCATACCTTATCATAGAGGTTTCCAGAGTTCCTCTTGTCGTCCTCATCACTACTGTCCTCTATGGGAGGGCTCTCCCTCTTCATGTCGTCCCCTAGGTAGTGTTCAAACACGCTGGAGAAGGCTATAGCTGACAGCATACACACTACAGGGGTCAGGGTCAGCATCAGACGGACCATCACTCCAGCAAAGTAGACAGCACTGATGGCATACAGCGCCACTAGGGGGAGACAGAGAGCAGGGTTAGAGTTTAATATACTGGGTTAGGGTTTAATATACTGATGGCATACAGGGCCACTAGGGGGAGAGGGAGAGCAGGGTTAGAGTTTAATATACTGGGTTAGGGTTTAATATACTGGGTTAGAGTTTAATATACTGGGTTAGGGTTTAATATACTGGGTTAGGGTTTAATATACTGGGTTAGAGTTTAATATACTGGGATAGGGTTTAATATACTGGGATAGGGTTTAATATACTGGGTTAGAGTTTAATATACTGGGTTAGGGTTTAATATACTGGGTTAGGGTTTAATATACTGGGTTAGGGTTTAATACACTGGGTTAGAGTTTAATATACTGGGTTAGGGTTTAATATACTGGGTTAGGGTTTAATATACTGGGTTAGAGTTTAATATACTGGGTTAGGGTTTAATATACTGGGTTAGGGTTTAATATACTGGGTTAGAGTTTAATATACTGGGTTAGAGTTTAATATACTGGGTTAGGGTTTAATATACTGGGTTAGAGTTTAATATACTGGGTTAGGGTTTAATATACTGGGTTAGAGTTTAATATACTGGGTTAGGGTTTAACACACTACTCTCTCTGAGAAGTAGACAGCACTAATAGCATCCAGAACCACTAGGAACAGCAGGGGTAAAGACAGAGATCCTATTAAAGAACCATATAGGAACAGCAGGGTTGAACACAGAGATCCTATTAAAGAACCACTAGGAACAGCAGGGGTAAAGACAGAGATCCTATTAAAGAACCACTAGGAACAGCAGGGTTGAACACAGAGATCCTATTAAAGAACCACTAGGAACAGCAGGGTTGAACACAGAGATCCTATTAAAGAACCACTAGGAACAGCAGGGTTAAACACAGAGATCCTATTAAAGAACCACTAGCAACAGCAGGGTGTGTATGAGCGTGTATGTGTGTGTGTATGTGTGTGTTTATGTGTTTCTGTGTGTGTGTGTTTGTTGACTTAAATGGTAATGATTGCTGTAGTCATTATATTTCTATGGTCACACACACACCTGCACACACACACACACACCTGCATACACACACACACACACACACACACACACACACACACACACACACACACACACACACACACACACACACACACACACACCTGCATACACACACACACCTGCATACACACACACATTGCCATGCCATCTAACTGTAGACGTGTGTGTGTGTGTCTTACCGAAGACTCTCTCATCGTTGATGTTCTTGATGCAGAACCAGAGTCCAGCAGGAAAGGTACAGACCAGGATGTGGAGGTCGAAGAAGAACGAGACCCAGGTGGTGGGCTGGTGCTCCGACACAGACGCTATGATGGGGATGTGGATCTTAGCATACCTGGAGAGAGGAGAGAGGGAGAGAGGAGAGAGGGAGGGAGAGGAGGGAGGGGGTGGGTTGAGGGAGAGAGAGAGAGAGAAGAGAGAGGGAGAGGAGGGAGGGAGAGGGGGAGGGGGTGAGGGAGAGGAGGGTGGGAGGGAGGGAGAGAGAGAGGGAGAGGAAGGAGGGAGATGAGAGAGGGAGAGGAGGGAGGGAGAGGGGGAGGGAGAGAGGGGGTCAGGGAGAGGAGGGAGGGAGAGAGGGGGTGGGTTGAGGGAGGGAGGGAGGGAGGGAGGGAGGGAGGGAGGGAGAGAAGGAGGGAGATGAGAGGGGGGAGGGAGAGAGGGAGAGAGGGGGAGGGGTGAGGGAGAGGGGTGGGGAGGGAGGGAGAGAGAGAGAGGGGTAAGGGAGGGAGGGTGAAGAGAGGGGGGTGGGGAGGGAGGGAGGGATTTAAAGGATTTATCTGAAGAGCCTGTGGAAGGTTGTTGCTACAGGAAGTGAGTGGACATTGACAGAAAGAGGAACACAGCGTTTCCTTGGTAAAGGTGATCCACAGGGAGTAAAACTAGACACACGTAGACCTGACACGACCCACACTGCACTGCAGCAGAACACGCACTCTGAGACAAATAAACAGCTGATTGGGCACTCTGACAGCCTTCTCTCTCTACAGCAGAGGCCGTGTGTGTGTGTGTGTGTGTGTGTGTGTGTGTGTGTGTGTGTGTGTGTGTGGTGTGTGTGTGTGTGTGTGTGTGTGTGTGTGTGTGTGTGTGCGTACTGTTTAGTGCACTTACCCTGTGTCCCACAGTGAATAGAATCGACCACTCCAAGGAGCGATGTGTCCTAAAACACAATGAACATTATTAAGTACAGCACAGTTATGATTATGTACACGATCACACACACACACACACACACACACACACACACACACACACACACACACACACACACACACGTTAGGTTTTGGGGACAACAATTGATTCCCATTCAAAATCCTATTTCCCTAACTCCTAAACTCCTGACTCCTAAACTCCTAACTCCTAAACCCCTAAACTCGTGACTCCTAAACTCCTGACTCCTAAACTCCTGACTCCTAAACTCCTAACCTCCTAACTCCTAACACCCTGACTCCTAAACTCCTGACTCCTAAACTCCTGACTCCTAAACTCCTAACTCCTAAACTCCTGACTCCTAAACTCCTGACTCATAAACTCCTGACTCCTAAACTCTTGACTCCTAAACTCTTGACTCCTAAACTCCTGACTCCTAAACTCCTGACTCCTAAACTCCTGACTCCTAACTCCTAAACTCCTGACTCCTAAACTCCTAACTCCTAAACTCCTGACTCCTAAACTCCTGACTCCTAAACTCCTGACTCCTAAACTCCTGACTCCTGAACTCCTGACTCCTAACGCCTGACTCCTAAACTCCTGACTCCTAAACTCCTGACTCCTAAACTCCTGACTCCTAAACTCCTGACTCCTAAACTCCTGACTCCTAATGCCTGACTCCTAAACTCCTGACTCCTAAACTCCTGACTCCTAATGCCTGACTCCTAAACTCCTGACTCCTAAACTCCTGACTCCTAATGCCTGACTCCTAAACTCCTGACTCCTAATGCCTGACTCCTAAACTCCTGACTCCTAAACTCCTGACTCCTAATGCCTGACTCCTAAACTCCTGACTCCTGACTCCTAATGCCTGACTCCTAAACTCCTGACTCCCTAAACTCCTGACTCCTAATGCCTGACTCCTAAACTGCTGACTCCTAAACTCCTGACTCCTAAACTCCTGACTCCTGACTCCTAATGCCTGACTCCTAAACCTCCTGACTCCTAAACTCCTGACTCCTAATGCCTGACTCCTAAACTGCTGACTCCTAAACTAGCCAATTTTACAAGTGGAGACCATCAAAATGTCCTCACTTCTCTGAAGCTTTGTTGCTTTACTATTCTAGGACTTCTGGTACTCACAAGTATAGTTAAAACACACACACACACACACACACACACACACACACACACACACACACACACACACACACACACACACACACACACACACACACACATTTTTGGACTATTTTGGACCAAATCCAATCAACCCTTCTCCTCATCTATCTATCTAACACAGGGATGGGCTACAGGGTCTCAACCTCCTGTTGCTAGGTAGAACAGTAGAATACTAGGTGACATTTAATTAATGTGGTTGTACATCACTGACAGTCAGCTGACAGACTGTCACTGTGTTGACCTACCTGTATAAGTCAGGTATATAACAGCACAGTGTTGACCTACCTGTATAAGTCAGGTATATAACAGTGAGGAAGACTGCCCCAGCAGCCAGAGAGACCCCGAGGAAGAACAGGGTCTGGAACTCCTGTCTGGTCAGTCTGTCTTTCAGGTACTGGAGGAAGGCATAGGCCTGGAGCAACGCAAAAACACCTGGTAGAGAGAGGGGGAGGAGAGAGAGAGGGGGGAGAGAGGGGGGGAGGAGAGGAGAGAGAAAGAGGGGGGAGGCGATGAGAGAGAAAGAGGGGGTAGGCGAGGAGAGATGAGAGAGAGAGGCAAGGAGAGAGGAGAGAGGAGAGAGAAAGAGGGGGGAGGTGAGGAGAGAGGGAGTTTACATTATACCCCTGTACAGGTAGGGAGAGGGAGGGGTGTCAACAGGCATCCATCACAGCAACATGCATTTCTATGACTATAGAAGGTCTAATATACACTGAGCTCTAAAAGCATTGGCACAGTAGTGACCCATCTGTTGTTTTGGTTCTCCAGCACTTTGGATCTGAAATGATACAATGACTCTGAGTTTAAATGTTTAACGTGCTACATATTTAAGTGTAAAGGGATGAACCGGTAAAATAAATCAACTGTGTGAACATCGTCCTCCCATTATAATAAATAAACATCGTCCTCTCATTCTAATAAATAAACATCGTCCTCCCATTCTAATAAATCAACATCGTCCTCTCATTCTAATAAATCAACTGTGTGAACATCGTCCTCCCATTCTAATAAATCAACTGTGTGAACATCGTCCTCTCATTCTAATAAATAAACATCGTCCTCTCATTCTAATAAATCAACTGTGTGAACATCGTCCTCCCATTCTAATAAATCAACTGTGTGAACATCGTCCTCCCATTCTAATAAATCAACTGTGTGAACATCGTCCTCCCATTCTAATAAATCAACTGTGTGAACATCGTCCTCCCATTCTAATAAATCAACATCGTCCTCCCATTCTAATAAATAAACATCGTCCTCCCATTCTAATAAATCAACATCGTCCTCTCATTCTAATAAATCAACATCGTCCTCCCATTCTAATAAATAAACTGTGTGAACATCGTCCTCCCATTCTAATAAATCAACATCGTCCTCCCATTCTAATAAATCAACTTTGTGTACATCGTCCTCCCATTCTAATAAATCAACATCGTCCTCCCATTCTAATAAATCAACTTTGTGTACATCGTCCTCCCATTCTAATAAATCAACTTTGTGTACATCGTCCTCTCATTTTACAGGACCACAAATATTGGGACAAATTTCAGATATGTGTACTAGAGTGGTCAAAAGATAAGTATTTGTCCCCCTGTATTCAGAGCAATGACTCCATTAAGCTTGTGAATTTTACGGATAATCAGGAGTGAGAAAATTAGATGCTCAAATATCATATCATGCCCCCCCAGCACCCCCCCCCAAAAAAAATGCTAGGCTCCCCTGTTAAAACAACCCAAAAACAGTCACTGTCCCTCTGTCCCTCTGTCCCTCTCTCTCTCTCTCTCTCTCTCTCTCTCTCTCTCTCTCTCTCTCTCTCTCTCTCTCTCTCTCTCTCTCTCTCTTCTCTCTCTCTCTCTCTCTCTCTCTCTCTCTCCTCTCTCTCTCTCTCTCTCTCTCTCTCTCTCTCTCTCTCTCTCTCTCTCTCTCTCTCTCTCTCTCTCTCTCTCTCTCTCTCTCTCTCTCCTCTCTCTCTCTCTCTCTCTCTCTCTCTCTCTCTCTCTCTCTCTCTCTCTCTCTCTCTCTCTCTCTCTCTCTCTCTCTCTCTCTCTCTCTCTCTCTCTCTCTCTCTCTCTCTCTATCTATCTGATCAGTTGTCTGGAGCTGGGGTTGATAACAGGAAACGTCCAGAGTGAACTCTGTACAAGGGCAGCATCAGGGTGTGACATCACGGTCCTAGGTGATTGGTCCTTACCTGCTGCAGCCATGTGTTCGCTGGTCCTGATTGGCTGGAACCCCACAAAGGGGATCTGCATGGAGAGCACCAGACCAACGATGTAGAACGTACTGTAAGCTGTGGAGACAGACAGGGTTAAGACACCAGAGACAGACAGGGTTAAGACACCAGAGAGAAAGAGATCTTCACAGAGACCATTATGCCTGCATCCTCACAGAGACCATTATGCCTGCATCCTCACAGAGAGAAACCATTAAGCCTGCATCCTCACAGAGACCATTATGCCTGCATCCTCACAGAGACCATTAAGCCTGCATCCTCACAGAGAGAAACCATTAAGCCTGCATCCTCACAGAGACCATTAAGCCTGCATCCTCACAGAGACCATTAAGCCTGCATCCTCACAGAGACCATTAAGCCTGCATCCTCACAGAGAGAAACCATTAAGCCTGCATCCTCACAGAGAGAAACCATTAAGCCTGCATCCTCACAGAGAGAAACCATTAAGCCTGCAGCCTCCCAGAGACCATTATGCCTGCATCCTCACAGAGAGAAACCATTAAGCCTGCATCCTCACAGAGACCATTAAGCCTGCATCCTCACAGAGAGAAACCATTAAGCCTGCATCCTCACAGAGACCATTAAGCCTGCATCCTCACAGAGAGAAACCATTAAGCCTGCTACCTCACAGAGAGAAACCATTAAGCCTGCATCCTCACAGAGACCATTAAGCCTGCATCCTCACAGAGAGAAACCATTAAGCCTGCAGCCTCACAGAGACCATTAAGCCTGCATCCTCACAGAGAGAAACCATTAAGCCTGCAGCCTCACAGAGACCATTAAGCCTGCATCCTCACAGAGACCATTTAGGACAAAGACAGATGGAGTGTCCCGTGTCTAAGGAGGACATAACACACAGTTGGAAGTGAAGTTGGAAGTTTACATACACTTAGGTTGGAGTCATTAAAACTTGTTTTTCAACCACTCCACAAATGTCTTGTTAACAAACTATAGTTTTGGCAAGTCGGTTAGGACATCTACTTTGTGCATAACACAAGTCATTTTTCCTACAATTGTTTACAGACAGGTTATTTCACTTATAATTCACTGTATCACAATTCCAGTGGGTCAGAAGTTTACATACACTAAGTTGACTGTGCCTTTATACAGCTTGGAAAATTCCAGAAAAAGATGTCATAGCTTTAGAAGCTTCTGATAGGCTAATTGACATCCTTTGAGTCAATTGGAGGTGTACCTGTGGATGTATTTCAAGGCCTACCTTCAAACTCAGTGCCTCTTTGCTTGACATCATGGAGAAATCAAAATAAATCTGCCAAGACTTCAGAATTTTTTTTGTAGACCTCCACAAGTCTGGTTCATCCTTGGGAGCAGTTTCCAAATGCCTGGAGGGTACCACGTTCATCTGTACAAACACCATGGGACCACGCAGCCATCATACTGCTCAGGAAGGAGATGTGTTCTGTCTCCTAGAGATGAACGTACTTTGGTGCGAAAGGTGCAAATCAATCCCAGAACAACAGCAAAGGACCTTGTGAAGATGCTGGAGGAAACAGGTACAAAAGT
Organism: Oncorhynchus kisutch; assembly: GCF_002021735.2. Taxonomy (NCBI): domain Eukaryota; kingdom Metazoa; phylum Chordata; class Actinopteri; order Salmoniformes; family Salmonidae; genus Oncorhynchus; species Oncorhynchus kisutch. Next base: position 10,411,625 of record NW_022261979.1, on the reverse strand, counting down.
ATCTATATCCACAGTAAAACAAGTCCTATATCGACAAAACCTGAAAGGCCGCTCAGCAAGGAAGAATCCACTGCTCCAAAACCGTCATTAAAAAGCCAGACTACGGTTTGCTACTGCAAAAGATTGTACTTTTTGGTGATGAAATGTCCTCTGGTCTGATGAAACAAAAATAGAACTGTTTGGCCATAATGACCATCGTTATGTTTGGAGGAAAAAGGGGGAGGCTTGCAAGCCGAAGAACACCATCCCAACCGTGCAGCACGGGGGGTGGCAGCATCATGTTGTGGGGGGGCTTTGCTGCAGGAGGACTGGTGCACTTCACAAAATAGATGGCATCATGAGGAGGAACATTATGTGGATATATTGAAGCAACATCTCAAGACATCAGTCAGGAAGTTAAAGCTTGGTCAAAAACGGGTCTTCCAAATGGACAATGACCCCAAACATACTTCCAAAGTTGTGGCCAAAATGGCTTAAGGACAACAAAGTCAAGGTATTGGAGTGGCCATCACAAAGCCCTGACC
>NW_022261979.1:10381101-10401101 GCF_002021735.2 Oncorhynchus kisutch | reverse complement strand
GGACTACAAAGCGAAAACCAGTCATGTCGTGGACACTGACGTCTTGCTTCCGGACAAGCTAAACACCTTCTTCCCCCGCTAAACACCGCTTTGACTATACCACAGTGCCATGGACACGGCCCGCTACCAAGGACTGTGGGCTCACCTTCACCACGGCCGAGGTGAGTAGAACATTTAAGCGTGTTAACCCTCACAGGGCTGCCGGTCCAGGCAGCATCCCCGGCCGCGTCCTCAGAGCATGTGCAGACCAGCTGGCTGGAGTGTTTATGGACATATTCAATCTCTCCCTATCCCAGTCTGCTGTGCCCACATGAATCAAGATGGCCACTATTCTTGGGTAAAGGAACAAAGCAAAGATAATTGAACTAAATGACTATCGCCCCGTAGCACTCACTTATGTCATCATGAAGTGCTTTGAGAGACTAGTCAAGGATCATATCACCTCCACCCTACCTGATACCCTAGACCCACTCCAGTTTGCTTACCACCCCAAAAGATCCACAGACGATGCAATTGCCATCGCACTGCACACAGCCCTATCCCATCTGGACAAGAGGAATACCTATGTAAGAATGCTGATCATTGACTATAGCTCAGCATTCAACACCATAGTACCCTCCATCACCCTCCTCATCTATCAAGCTCGAGGCCCTGGGTCTGAACCCCGCCCTGTGCAACTGGGTCCTGGACTTCCTCACAGGCCACCCCCAGGCAGTGAAGGTTGGAAACAACACTGGAACCCCACAAGGGTGCATGCTCAGCCCCCTCCAGTACTCCCTGTTCACCCACGACTACGTGGCCATGGACGCCTCCAACTCAATCATCAAGTTTGCAGATGACACAACAGTAGTAGGCTTGATAACCAACAACGATGAGACAGCCTACAGGGAGGAGGTGAGGGCCCTGGGAGAGTGGTGGCAGGAAAATAACCTCTCCCTCAACGTCAACAAAAAACAAACCAAAGGAGCTGATCGTGGACTTCAGGAAACAGCAGAGGGAACACGACCCTATCCACAGACGACGGGACGCAGTGGAGAAGGTGGAAAGCTTCAAGTTCATCGGTGTACAACATCACTGACAAACTGAAATGGTCCACCCACACCAACAGTGTGATGAAGAAGTCCCAACAGCGCCTCTTCAACCTCAGGAGGCTGAAGAAATTCGGATTGGCCCCCAAGACCCTCAGAAACCTTTACAGATGCACAATTGAGAGGATCCTGTCAGGCTGCATCACCGCCTGGTAAAGCAACAGCACCGCCTGCAACCGCAGGGCTCTTCAGAGGGTGGTACGGTCTGCCCAACGCATCACCGGGGGAAAACGACCTGCCCTCCAGGACACCTACACCACCCGATGTCACAGGGAAGGCCAAAAAGATCATTAAGGACAAAAACCACCCGAGCCACTGCCTGTTCACCCCGCTATCATCCAGAAGGTGTGTCTACTAACCCATAGATAATATGTCAACTGAAGGGTGTCTCTACTAACCCATAGATAATATGTCAACTGGAGGGTGTCTCTACTAACCCATAGATAATATGTCAACTGGAGGGTGTCTCTACTAACCCATAGATAATATGTCAACTGGAGGGTGTCTCTACTAACCCATAGATAATATGTCAACTGGAGGGTGTGTCTCTACTAACCCATAGATAGTAGGTAAACTGGAGGGTGTCTCTACTAACCCATAGATAATATGTCAACTAGAGGGTGTGTCTCTACTAACCCATAGATAATATGTCAACTGGAGGGTGTCTCTACTAACCCATAGATAATATGTCAACTGGAGGGTGTGTCTCTAATAACCCATAGATAATATGTCAACTGGAGGGTGTCTCTACTAACCCATAGATAATATGTCAAATGGAGGGTGTCTCTACTAACCCATAGATAATATGTCAACTGGAGAGTGTGTCTCTACTAACCCATAGATAATATGTCAACTGGAGGGTGTCTCTACTAACCCATAGATAATATGTCAACTGGAGGGTGTCTCTACTAACCCATAGATAATATGTCAACTGGAGGGTGTCTCTACTAACCCATAGATAATATGTCAACTGGAGGGTGTGTCTCTACTAACCCATAGATAATATGTCAACTGGAGGGTGTGTCTACTAACCCATAGATAGTAGGTAAACTGGAGGGCAAAGATGGCGATGCCCTCATTGTCGAAGGAGCCCGCCACGGAGCGGGAGATGTAACCGGGGACAATAGCGATGAAGCACGCCGCCAGAAGCCCTGCCCCCTGGTTCCAGAGCTCGCGGGTCAGCAGGAAGGTGGAGATGGACGTGAGGCCGCTGAAGACGGGCGCCAGGAACACACACACGTCTCTGATGTGCACCGTGATGTGGAGCAGGTTTAGAACATAGTGGATGAGACCAGCTGTTACCATCAGACCTGGGTAAACCTGGAGAGAGAGAGAGAGACCAGCTGTTACCATCAGACCTGGGTAAACCTGGAGAGAGAGAGAGAGACCAGCTGTTACCATCAGACCTGGGTAAACCTGGAGAGAGAGAGAGAGACCAGCTGTTACCATCAGACCTGGGTAAACCTGGAGAGAGAGAGAGAGACCAGCTGTTACCATCAGACCTGGGTAAACCTGGAGAGAGAGAGGTGAGAGAGAGAGAGAGAGAGAGAGAGAGAGAGAGAGAGAGAGAGAGAGAGGTGAGAGAGAGAGAGAGAGAGAGAGAGAGAGAGAGGTGAGAGAGAGAGAGAGAGAGAGAGAGGTGAGAGAGAGAGAGAGAGGTGAGAGAGAGAGAGAGAGAGAGAGAGAGAGGTGAGAGAGAGAGAGAGAGAGAGGTGAGAGAGAGAGAGAGAGAGAGAGAGAGAGGTGAGAGAGAGAGAGAGAGAGAGGTGAGAGAGAGAGAGAGAGAGAGAGAGAGAGAGAGAGAGAGAGAGAGAGAGACCAGCTGATATCATCAGACCTGAGTAAACCTTGGGGGAGACAGAGAGGACTAAAATAGGATAAATCCAAGACCGAGAGAGAGAAAGAGAGAGAGCAGGATCGAGAGAGAGAGCAGGATCGAGAGAGAGCAGGATCGAGAGAGAGCAGGATCGAGAGGGAGAGGGAGAGAGCAGGAGACAGAGAGAAAACAACAGAGAGAGAAAGAGAGAGAAACAGAGCTATTTTCCTCTCCTAATCCACCACTCACCGTGCCCAGTGGGAACCAGGCCAGAGAAACAGAGAGCTATTTTCCTCTCCTAATCCACCACTCACCGTGCCCAGTGGGAACCAGGCCAGAGAAACAGAGAGCTATTTTCCTCTCCTAATCCCATCCACTCACAATGCATAGTGGGTACAAGGCCCACAATCACAATACACTTGAGTTATTCCACTCACCGTGCCCCCCACTATCCTGCCCAGTGGGTACCAGGCCCTGTCATCGAACCAGTTGAGTTATTCCACTCACCGTGCCCCCCACTATCCTGCCCAGTGGGTACCAGGCCCTGTCATCGAACCAGTTGAGGAAGTCGTAGAAGCCGTTGATGGTCAGATGGTGAGTAGATCTGTAGTTGAACCTGAAACACAGGAGACAGAGAGACACACTGTTAGTATGGAAGACATGAACACAACCACATCACCACACCACTACTACACTATACCACTACAACACTATACCACTACTACACCACTACACTACTACACCACTACTACACCACTACAACACAACTACAACACTATACCACTACTACACTATACCACTACAACACTACACTACGCTACTACACTACTACACTACACCACTACAACACTACTACACTACAACACTACTACACTATACCACTACATCACCACACCACTACTACACTACACCACTACAACACAACTACACTACACCACTACTACACTACACCACTACAACACAACTACACTACACCACTACTACACCACTACTACACCACTACACCACTACTACTACTACACTACACCACTACTACACTACACCACTACAACACAACTACACTACACCACTACTACTACTACACCACTACACCACTACTACTACTACACTACACCACTACTACAGTACACCACTACAACTACTACACTACACCACTACTACTACACTACGCCATTACAACACAACTACACCACACCACACTACACCACTACTACACTACACCACTACTACTACTACACTACACCACTACACTACACCACTACTCCTACTACACTACACCACTACTACTACACTACTACTACTACACTACTACTACACTGCACCACTACTACTACACTACACCACTACTACTACACTACACCACTACTACAGTACACCACTACTACTGTACACCACTACTACTACACCACTACTACTACTGCACTATTACTACTACACTACACCACTACTACACTACACCACTACTACACTACACTCTACCACTACTACACTACACCACTACTACTACACTACACTACACTACACCACTACTACACTACACCACTACTACTACTACAAGAACTACTACTACTACACTACTACTACTACACCACTACCACAGTACACCACTACTACACTACACCACTACTACTACACTACACTACTACACTACTACTACTACTACAGTACACCACTACTACTACACCACAACACTACTACTACACTACACCACTACTACTACAGTACACTACTACTACTACACCACTACTACTACACTACACCACTACTACTACAGTACACCACTACTACACTACACCACTACTACTACAGTACACCACTACTACTACACTACACCACTACTACTACACTACACCACTACACCACTACTACTACAGTACACCACTACTACACTACACCACTACTACTACAGTACACCACTACTACTACAACACTACTACTACACTACACCACTACTACACTCCCAAAGGTTTCAGACAGAAGGCTGAACTACACTGACTCAACAGTATGCTTGATGACTCAACAGTATGCTTGATGACTCAACAGTATGCCTGATGGCTCAACAGTATGCTTGATGACTCAACAGTACGCCTGATGACTCAACAGTACGCCCGATGACTCAACAGTACGCCCGATGACTCAACAGTACGCCCGATGACTCAACAGTACGCCCGATGACTCAACAGTACGCCCGATGACTCAACAGTACGCCCGATGACTCAACAGTACGCCCGATGACTCAACAGTACGCCCGATGACTCAACAGTACGCCCGATGACTCAACAGTACGCCCGATGACTCAACAGTACGCCCGATGACTCAACAGTACGCCCGATGACTCAACAGTACGCCCGATGACTCAACAGTGCGCCTGATGACTCAACAGTGCGCCTGATGACTCAATAGTACGCCTGATGACTCAACAGTACGCCTGATGACTCAACAGTACGCCTGATGACTCAACAGTACGCCTGATGACTTGGATCGTATTCAAAATCATAATGAAGTAGTTACAGAACAATCTAACTCAACAAAATACATTTAGTTTTTATACAATTATCTCAAATTGGAAAGCTAAAATACCAACTGTGACAGAAATCCCCACTGAGACGGAAGACAGCACACATTTAACAACTGTGCTCCATAATTGCATGAGAAACGACTGAAACAATCATTGTTTTTTGAAAAAAAGATAAGGTTGAGCATTGTTTTCACAAGGTAAATGGAAAAACAGATTTAAAATGTCACCCACATTTCAGTACTCTAGCCTCTCAGTCTACGTCAGACAGACAAACAGACAGAGGCTCTTCAGACTCCCATGATGAATGAGAATGAACTGGACTAAACCACACTACGATGGTAGTCTGGACATTAAACAATTCTGTATCTCTGTCGGACCAAATATCCTTGAGCTACAGAGACGCCTCTCTTTTTTTATCTAGCTGCACATTCAACAAACACTGCTACATAGCCATATCAGTGTGAGTATGTCCCTCTCTCCATAGCCATATCAGTGTGAGTATGTCCCTCTCTCCATAGCCATATCAGTGTGAGTATGTCCCTCTCTCCATAGCCATATCAGTGTGAGTATGTCCCTCTCTCCATAGCCATATCAGTGTGAGTATGTCCCTCTCTTCATAGCCATAGATTTAGCTGTGTGTGTCCCTCTCCATAGCCATAGGTTTAGCTGTGTGTGTGTGTATGTCCCTCTCTCCGTAGCCATAGATTAGCTGTAGGTGTGTGTCCCTCTCTCCAGTAGGTGTGTCAGAACACTGCTGACTGAGGGAAAGTTTGGGCACCAAGACAGTTATGTTGAGATTTTGTTGTTATGAGGGCTATCAGGGAGAGAGACTGTAACTTCTACTTTTCATATGAATTTGGTTGTAAGGTTAGTGGACAAAATCTAGTCCAATTGGATAGCGGGAAACAGGCCCAGTGGTAACATGGAGTCTTGGGACTGACAGAGAGGAGAGAGGGGATTATGAAGGAGAGGCTGAAAGACAGTCTAATGGTGCCAGACAGTGTTGACCACATCAGACAGATTTGTTCATGTTAGTCATCAGAGGACTTCAGAGGACTAGAACAGAACAGAACAGAGCAGAATATAACAAAATACAATAGAACAGATTGGAACAGAACAGAACAGAGCAGAACAGATTGGAACAGAACAGAACAGACTGGAACAGAACAGAACAGAGCAGAACAGATTGGAACAGAACAGAACAGAGCAGAACAGATTGGAACAGAACAGAACAGACTGGAACAGAACAGAACAGACTGGAACAGAACAGAATAGATTGGAACAGAACAGACTAGAACAGATTGGAACAGAACAGAACAGACCAGAACAGATTGGAACAGAACACATTGGAACAGAACAGATTGGAACAGAGCAGAATAGATTGGAACAGAACAGACTAGAACAGATTGGAACAGAACAGAACAGACCAGAACAGATTGGAACAGAACAGATTGGAATAGAGCAGAATAGATTGGAACAGAACAGACTAGAACAGATTGGAACAGAACAGAACAGACCGGAACAGATTGGAACAGAACAGATTGGAACAGAACAGAACAGATTGGATCAGAACAGAACAGAACAGATTGGAACAGAACAGAACAGACTGGAACAGAACAGAACAGATTGGAACAGAACAGAACAGACTAGAACAGAACAGACCAGAACAGATTGGAACAGAACAGACTGGAACAGAATGGAACAGAACAGAATGGAACAGAACAGAACAGACTGGAACAGAACAGACCAGAACAGATTGGAACAGAACAGAACAGAACAGAAAAGATTGGAACAGAACAGAACAGAGTAGAACAGAACAGAACATATTGGAACAGAACATATTGGAACAGAACAGAACAGAGTAGAACAGAACAGACTAGCAGCTCCTAGAAGACAACTCTCCTCCTCTGAACATCACAACACCATGAATTATACACCAGAGAACGAGCTTCTGAAGAGATTCTGACGGAACAGAGAGTCATTACAACTTCCTAACCAATCATGCAACACATTTTACTTCATGTAGGGAAACGATTATGCATATGTTGACGTCAAATTAATTTATAAAAATCACTATTTAACAAGCTGACTAGCTAACATTAGCCAACTAGCTATACATGTAGCTTGTTATATGGGTGTTGGACATTCGTATGACTTGTTATTCATGTTGTTTAATGTTTTAGGGACTCCAGAGCGAACCAGGCTGTTTTTTTTATTGATTTGTTTAACCTTTATTTAACTTGGCAAGTCAGTTAAGAACAAATTCTTATTTTCAATGACGGCCTAGGAACAGTGGGTTAACTGCCTGTTCAGGGGCAGAATGACAGATTTGTACCTTGTCAGCTCAGGGATTTGAACTTGCAACCTTCCAGTTACTAGTCCAACGCTCTAACCACTAGGATACCCTGCCACCCCAGGCTGTGATCTGGTGAAACCCAGAGGATATAATGAATAGCTAAAGCATTTAACGTTACTGCAAACTGAACAAGCCATGTTGTAAGCTTAAAAACATGATTCAAAGGCTGACTTGTCATTGGTCAACGGTAACGTTAAGAGATTGAAGATATTTGTCATGCAGCTGAGGTAAGCTAGTTCGCTAACCCTTTTCCTGCTGACTGTGTAGTGGAGGACAATAATAACACAAGGTCTATGGATGTGGAGATATGTAGCCGATCTGGGTTTGAACCCTAAGAGATATGTAGCCGATCTGGGTTTGGACCCTAAGAGATATGTAGCCGATCTGGGTTTGGACCCTAAGAGATATGTAGCCGATCTGGGTTTGGACCCTAAGAGATATGTAGCCGATCTGGGTTTGAACCCTAAGAGATATGTAGCCGATCTGGGTTTGGACCCTAAGAGATATGTAGCCGATCTGGGTTTGGACCCTAAGAGATATGTAGCCGATCTGGGTTTGGACCCTAAGAGATATGTAGCCGATCTGGGTTTGGACCCTAACAGATATGTAGCCGATCTGGGTTTGGACCCTCAGAGATATGTAGCCGATCTGGGTTTGGACCCTAAGAGATATGTAGCCGATCTGGGTTTGGGCCCTAGGAGATATGTAGCCGATCTGGGTTTGGACCCTAGGAGATATGTAGCCGATCTGGGTTTGGACCCTAAGAGATATGTAGCCGATCTTGGTTTGGACCCTAAGAGATATGTAGCCGATCTGGGTTTAGACCCTAAGAGATATGTAGCCGATCTGGGTTTGGACCCTAAGAGGATGGATCTGGGTTTGGACCCTAGGAGATATGTAGCCGATCTAGGTTTGGACCCTAAGAGATATGTAGCCGATCTGGGTTTGGACCCTAAGAGATATGTAGCCGATCTGGGTTTGGACCCTAAGAGATATGTAGCCGATCTGGGTTTGTACCCTAGGAGATATGTAGCCGATCTGGGTTTGGACCCTAAGAGATATGTAGCCGATCTGGGTTTGGACCCTAAGAGATATGTAGCCGATCTGGGTTTGAACCCTAAGAGATATGTAGCCGATCTGGGTTTGAACCCTAAGAGATATGTAGCCGATCTGGGTTTGAACCCTAAGAGATATGTAGCCGATCTGGGTTTGGACCCTAAGAGATATGTAGCCGATCTGGGTTTAGACCCTAAGAGATATGTAGCCGATCTGGGTTTGGACCCTAAGAGATATGTAGCCGATCTGGGTTGGGACCCTAAGAGATATGTAGCCGATCTGGGTTTGGACCCTAGGAGATATGTAGCCGATCTGGGTTTGGACCCTAAGAGGATGGATCTGGGTTTGGACCCTAAGAGATATGTAGCCGATCTGGGTTTGGACCCTAAGAGATATGTAGCCGATCTGGGTTTGGACCCTAGGAGATATGTAGCCGATCTGGGTTTGGACCCTAAGAGGATGGATCTGGGTTTGGACCCTAAGAGATATGTAGCCGATCTGGGTTTGTACCCTAAGAGGATGGATCTGGGTTTGGACCCTAAGAGATATGTAGCCGATCTGGGTTTGGACCCTAAGAGATATGTAGCCGATCTGGGTTTGAACCCTAAGAGATATGTAGACGATCTGGGTTTGGACCCTAAGAGATATGTAGCCGATCTGGGTTTGGACCCTAAGAGATATGTAGCCGATCTGGGTTTGGACCCTAACAGATATGTAGCCGATCTGGGTTTGGACCCTAGGAGATATGTAGCCGATCTGGGTTTGAACCCTAAGAGGATGGATCTGGGTTTGGACCCTAAGAGATATGTAGCCGATCTGGGTTTGGACCCTAAGAGGATGGATCTGGGTTTGGACCCTAAGAGATATGTAGCCGATCTGGGTTTGGACCCTAAGAGGATGGATCTGGGTTTGGACCCTAAGAGATATGTAGCCGATCTGGGTTTGGACCCTAAGAGATATGTAGCTGATCTGGGTTTGGACCCTAAGAGATATGTAGCCGATCTGGGTTTGGACCCTAAGAGGATGGATCTGGGTTTGGACCCTAAGAGATATGTAGCTGATCTGGGTTTGGACCCTAAGAGATATGTAGCCGATCTGGGTTTGGACCCTAAGAGATATGTAGCCGATCTGGGTTTGGACCCTAGGAGATATGTAGCCGATCTGGGTTTGGACCCTAAGAGATATGTAGCCGATCTGGGTTTGGACCCTAGGAGATATGTAGCCGATCTGGGTTTGGACCCTAAGAGATATGTAGCCGATCTGGGTTTGGACCCTAAGAGATATGTAGCCGATCTGGGTTTGAACCCTAAGAGGATGGATCTGGGTTTGGACCCTAAGAGATATGTAGCCGATCTGGGTTTGGACCCTAAGAGATATGTAGCCGATCTGGGTTTGGACCCTAAGAGATATGTAGCTGATCTGGGTTTGGACCCTAAGAGATATGTAGCCGATCTGGGTTTGGACCCTAAGAGATATGTAGCTGATCTGGGTTTGGACCCTAAACCGTTTGGTATAAATATTAGTTCAGAACAGGTGGTTTATATGCTCTATTTCCTCCCCTAGATAATCATCAGCAGAGAAATGACAGGAAATGACTGAAGGAAATGTGACTGTCAAACTGCTATGGAATGAAAGTCCTGCTACATTACTACTCCACATTGAACCACAGAGGATGGGTACATTACTACTGTACATTGAACCACAGAGGATGGCTACATTACTACTCCACATTGAACCACAGAGGGTGGGTACATTACTACTCCACATTGAACCACAGAGGATGGGTACATTACTACTCCACATTGAACCACAGAGGATGGGTACATTACTACTCCACATTGAACCACAGAGGATGGCTACATTACTACTCCACATTGAACCACAGAGGATGGCTACATTACTACTCCACATTGAACCACAGAGGATGGGTACATTACTACTCCACATTGAACCACAGCCAGAGGACGGCTACATTACTACTCCACATTGAACCACAGCCAGAGGACAGCTACATTACTACTGTACATTGAACCACAGCCAGAGGACGGCTACATTACTACTGTACATTGAACCAGAGCCAGAGGATGGCTACATTACTACTCCACATTGAACCACAGAGGATGGCTACATTACTACTGTACATTGAACCACAGAGGATGGATACATTACTACTCCACATTGAACCACAGAGGACAGCTACATTACTACTCCACATTGAACCACAGAGGATGGCTACATTACTACTCCACATTGAACCATAGAGGACGGCTACATTACTACTCCACATTGAGCCACAGCCAGAGGGTGGCTACATTACTACTCCACATTGAACCACAGCCAGAGGACGGCTACATTACTACTGTACATTGAACCACAGCCAGAGGACGGCTACATTACTACTGTACATTGAACCACAGAGGACGGCTACATTACTACTGTACATTGAACCACAGAGGATGGCTACATTACTACTGTACATTGAACCACAGTCAGAGGACGGCTACATTACTACTGTACATTGAACCACAGAGGACGGCTACATTACTACTGTACATTTAACCACAGAGGACGGCTACATTACTACTCCACATTGAATCACAGAGGATGGCTACATTACTACTGTACATTGAACCACAGCCAGAGGTCAGCTACATTACTACTCCACATTGAACCACAGCCAGAGGATGGCTACATTACTACTGTACATTAAACCACAGAGCATGGCTACATTACTACTCCACATTGAACCACAGCCAGAGGACAGCTACATTACTACTCCACATTGAACCCCAGAGGACGGCTACATTACTACTCCACATTGAACCACAGCCAGAGGACGGCTACATTACTACTCCACATTGAACCACAGTCAGAGGATGGCTACATTACTACCTCACATTGAACCACAGCCAGAGGACAGCTACATTACTACTCCACATTGAACCACAGAGGATGGCTACATTACTACTGTACATTGAACCACAGCCAGAGGATGGCTACATATGTTTGTTTTACTCCATGTGTAACTCTCTGTTGTTGTATGTGTTGAATTGCTTTGCTTTATCTTGGCCAGGTCGCAATTGTAAATGAGAACTTGTTCTCAACTGTCCTACCTGGTTAAATAAAGGTGTTCTCAACTGTCCTACCTGGTTAAATAAAGGTGTTCTCAACTAGCCTACCTGGTTAAATAAAGGTGTTCTCAACTAGCCTACCTGGTGAAATAAAGGTGTTCTCAACTGTCCTACCTGGTTAAATAAAGGTGTTCTCAACTAGCCTACCTGGTTAAATAAAGGTGTTCTCAACTGTCCTACCTGGTTAAATAAAGGTGTTCTCAACTAGCCGACCTGGTTAAATAAAGGTGTTCTCAACTAGCCTACCTGGCTAAATAAAGGTGTTCTCAACTAGCCTACCTGGTTAAATAAAGCGGTTCTCAACTGTCCTACCTGGTTAAATAAAGGTGTTCTCAACTAGCCTACCTGGTTAAATAAAGGTGTTCTCAACTAGCCTACCTGGTGAAATAAAGGTGTTCTCAACTGTCCTACCTGGTTAAATAAAGGTGTTCTCAACTAGCCTACCTGGTTAAATAAAGGTGTTCTCAACTGTCCTACCTGGTTAAATAAAGGTTTTCTCAACTAGCCTACCTGGTTAAATAAAGGTGTTCTCAACTAGCCTACCTGGTTAAATAAAGGTGTTCTCAACTAGCCTACCTGGTTAAATAAAGGTGTTCTCAACTAGCCGACCTGGTTAAATAAAGGTGTTCTCAACTAGCCTACCTGGCTAAATAAAGGTGTTCTCAACTAGCCTACCTGGTTAAATAAAGCGGTTCTCAACTGTCCTACCTGGTTAAATAAAGGTGTTCTCAACTAGCCTACCTGGTTAAATAAAGGTGTTCTCAACTAGCCTACCTGGTGAAATAAAGGTGTTCTCAACTGTCCTACCTGGTTAAATAAAGGTGTTCTCAACTAGCCTACCATGGTTAAATAAAGGTGTTCTCAACTGTCCTACCTGGTTAAATAAAGGTTTTCTCAACTAGCCTACCTGGTTAAATAAAGGTGTTCTCAACTAGCATACCTGGTTAAATAAAGGTGTTCTCAACTAGCCTACCTGGTTAAATAAAGGTGTTCTCAACTAGCCTACCTGGTGAAATAAAGGTGTTCTCAACTGTCCTACCTGGTTAAATAAAGGTGTTCTCAACTGTCCTACCTGGTTAAATAAAGGTGTTCTCAACTAGCCTACCTGGTTAAATAAAGGTGTTCTCAACTAGCCTACCTGGTTAAATAAAGGTGTTCTCAACTAGCCTACCTGGTTAAATAAAGGTGTTCTCAACTAGCCTACCTGGCTAAATAAAGGTGTTCTCAACTAGCCTACCTGGTTAAATAAAGGTGTTCTCAACTAGCCTACCTGGTGAAATAAAGGTGTTCTCAACTGTCCTACCTGGTTAAATAAAGGTGTTCTCAACTAGCCTACCTGGTTAAATAAAGGTGTTCTCAACTGTCCTACCTGGTTAAATAAAGGTGTTCTCAACTAGCCTACCTGGTTAAATAAAGGTGTTCTCAACCAGCCTACCTGGTTAAATAAAGGTGTTCTCAACTAGCCTACCTGGTTAAATAAAGGTGTTCTCAACTAGCCTACCTGGTTAAATAAAGGTGTTCTCAACTAGCCTCCCTGGTTAAATAAAGGTGTTCTCAACTAGCCTACCTGGTTAAATAAAGGTGTTCTCAACTAGCCTACCTGGTTAAATAAAGGTGTTCTCAACTAGCCTACCTGGTTAAATAAAGGTGTTCTCAACTAGCCTACCTGGTTAAATAAAGGTGTTCTCAACTGTCCTACCTGGTTAAATAAAGGTGTTCTCAACTGTCCTACCTGGTTAAATAAAGGTGTTCTCAACTGTCCTACCTGGTTAAATAAAGGTGTTCTCAACTAGCCTACCTGGTTAAATAAAGGTGTTCTCAACTGTCCTACCTGGTTAAATAAAGGTGTTCTCAACTGTCCTACCTGGTTAAATAAAGGTGTTCTCAACTAGCCTCCCTGGTTAAATAAAGGTGTTCTCAACTGTCCTACCTGGTTAAATAAAGGTGTTCTCAACTAGCCTACCTGGTTAAATAAAGGTGTTCTCAACTAGCCTACCTGGTTAAATAAAGGTGTTCTCAACTAGCCTACCTGGTTAAATAAAGGTGTTCTCAACTAGCCTACCTGGTTAAATAAAGGTGTTCTCAACTAGCCTACCTGGTTAAATAAAGGTGTTTCTCAACCAGCCTACCTGGTTAAATAAAGGTGTTCTCAACTAGCCTACCTGGTTAAATAAAGGTGTTCTCAACCAGCCTACCTGGTTAAATAAAGGTGTTCTCAACTAGCCTACCTGGTTAAATAAAGGTGTTCTCAACTAGCCTACCTGGTTAAATAAAGGTGTTCTCAACTAGCCTACCTGGTTAAATAAAGGTGTTCTCAACTAGCCTCCCTGGTTAAATAAAGGTGTTCTCAACTAGCCAACCTGGTTAAATAAAGGTGTTCTCAACTAGCCTACCTGGTTAAATAAAGGTGTTCTCAACTAGCCAACCTGGTTAAATAAAGGTGTTCTCAACTAGCCTACCTGGTTAAATAAAGGTGTTCTCAACTAGCCTACCTGGTTAAATAAAGGTGTTCTCAACTAGCCAACCTGGTTAAATAAAGGTGTTCTCAACTAGCCTACCTGGTTAAATAAAGGTGTTCTCAACTAGCCTACCTGGTTAAATAAAGGTGTTCTCAACTGTCCTACCTGGTTAAATAAAGGTGTTCTCAACTGTCCTACCTGGTTAAATAAAGGTGTTCTCAACTAGCCTACCTGGTTAAATAAAGGTGTTCTCAACTAGCCTACCTGGTGAAATAAAGGTGTTCTCAACTGTCCTACCTGGTTAAATAAAGGTGTTCTCAACTAGCCTACCTGGTTAAATAAAGGTGTTCTCAACTGTCCTACCTGGTTAAATAAAGGTGTTCTCAACTAGCCGACCTGGTTAAATAAAGGTGTTCTCAACTAGCCTACCTGGTTAAATAAAGGTGTTCTCAACTAGCCTACCTGGCTAAATAAAGGTGTTCTCAACTAGTCTACCTGGTTAAATAAAGGTGTTCTCAACTAGCCTACCTGGTGAAATAAAGGTGTTCTCAACTGTCCTACCTGGTTAAATAAAGGTGTTCTCAACTAGCCTACCTGGTTAAATAAAGGTGTTCTCAACTAGCCTACCTGGTTAAATAAAGGTGTTCTCAACTAGCCTACCTGGTTAAATAAAGGTGTTCTCAACTAGCCTACCTGGTTAAATAAAGGTGTTCTCAACTAGCCTACCTGGTTAAATAAAGGTGTTCTCAACTAGCCTACCTGGTTAAATAAAGGTGTTCTCAACTAGCCTACCTGGTTAAATAAAGGTGTTCTCAACTAGCCTACCTGGTTACATAAAGGTGTTCTCAACTAGCCTACCTGGTTAAATAAAGGTGTTCTCAACTAGCCTACCTGGTTAAATAAAGGTGTTCTCAACTAGCCTACCTGGTTAAATAAAGGTGTTCTCAACTAGCCTACCTGGTGAAATAAAGGTGTTCTCAACTAGCCTACCTGGTGAAATAAAGGTGTTCTCAACTAGCCTACCTGGTGAAATAAAGGTGTTCTCAACTAGCCTACCTGGTTAAATAAAGGTGTTCTCAACTAGCCTACCTGGTGAAATAAAGGTGTTCTCAACTAGCCTACCTGGTGAAATAAAGGTGTTCTCAACTAGCCTACCTGGTGAAATAAAGGTGTTCTCAACTAGCCTACCTGGTGAAATAAAGGTGTTCTCAACTAGCCTACCTGGTGAAATAAAGGTGTTCTCAACTAGCCTACCTGGTTAAATAAAGGTGTTCTCAACTAGCCTACCTGGTGAAATAAAGGTGTTCTCAACTAGCCTACCTGGTGAAATAAAGGTGTTCTCACTAGCCTACCTGGTTAAATAAAGTGTTCTCAACTAGCCTACCTGGTGAAATAAAGGTGTTCTCAACTAGCCTACCTGGTTAAATAAAGGTGTTCTCAACTAGCCTACCTGGTTAAATAAAGGTGTTCTCAACTAGCCTACCTGGTTAAATAAAGGTGTTCTCAACTAGCCAACCTGGTGAAATAAAGGTGTTCTCAACTAGCCTACCTGGTTAAATAAAGGTGTTCTCAACTAGCCTACCTGGTTAAATAAAGGTGTTCTCAACTAGCCTACCTGGTTAAATAAAGGTGTTCTCAACTAGCCTACCTGGTTAAATAAAGGTGTTCTCAACTAGCCTACCTGGTTAAATAAAGGTGTTCTCAACTAGCCTACCTGGTTAAATAAAGGTGTTCTCAACTAGCCGACCTGGTTAAATAAAGGTGTTCTCAACTAGCCTACCTGGTTAAATAAAGGGGAAATAAATAAAAATACCTCTCAGGAAGGAGACGACAAAAGTATCTATATCCACAGTAAAACGAGTCCTATATCGACATAACCTGAAAGGCCGCTCAGCAAGGAAGAAGCCACTGCTCCAAACCGCCATAAAATAGCCAGACTACGGTTTGCAACTACATGGGGACAAAGATCGTACTTTTTGGAGAAATGTCCTCTGGTCTGATGAAACAAAAATAGAACTGTTTGGCCATAATGACCATCGTTATGTTTGGAGGAAAAAGGGGGAGGTTTGCAAGCCGAAGAACACCATCCCAACCGTGCAGCACGGGGGTGGCAGCATCATGTTGTGGGGGTGCTGCAGGAGGGACTGGTGCACTTCACAAAATAGATGGCATCATGAGGCGGGAACATTATGTGGATATTTTGAAGCAACATCTCAAGACATCAGTCAGGAAGTTAAAGCTTGGTCAAAAATGGGTCTTCCAAATGGACAATGACCCCAAGCATACTTCCAAAGTTTGTGAAAAAATGGCTTAAGTACAACAAAGTCAAGGTATTGGAGTGGCCATCACAAAGCCCTGACCTCAATCCTATAGAACATTTATGGGCAGAACTGAAAAAGCATGTGCAAGGAGGTCTACAAACCTGACTCAGTTACACCAGCTCTGTCAGGAGGAATGGGCCAAAATGTATCCAATTTATTGTGGGAAGCTTGTGGAAGGCTACCCGAAACGTTTGACCCAAGTTAAAAATGTAAAGGCAATGCTACCAAATACTAATTGAGTGTATGTAAACTTCTGACCCACTGGGAATGTGATGAAAGAAATAAAAGCTGAAAGAAATAATTCTCTCTACACTATTACTCTGACATTTCACATTCTTAAATTAAAGTGGGGATCCTAACTGACCTAAGACTGGGATTTTTATACTGAGTAGACAAAACATGAATGTGTAAGCCTTGAGTATTTGTGCAATTCAGAGGGTGAATGGGCAAGACAAAATGTACACGTCTGTAATACTGTAAATGTGTTCTACATGTCTCTAATACTGTAAATGTGTTCTACATGTCTCTAATACTGTACATGTCTCTAATACTGTAATGTGTTCTTACATGTCTCTAATACTAGCCTGGTCACACCACAAACAGGTCTGTCTCACCCTGTCTGGTGAGAATGAAGAGAGACAGACAGACAGACAGACAGAGTGAGAATGACAGACAGACAGACAGACAGACAGAACAGACAGACAGACAGAGTGAGAATGACAGACAGACAGACAGACAGACAGGACAGACAGACAGACAGACAGGACAGACAGACAGACAGACAGACAGACAGACAGGGTGAGAATGACAGACAGACAGACAGACAGACAGACAGACAACAGACAGACAGACAGACAGACAGACAGACAGACAGACAGACAGACAGACACAGACAGACAGACAGAGTGAGAATGACAGACAGACAGACAGAGACACAGAGAGACAGACAGACAGGGTGAGAATGACAGACAGACAGACAGACAGACAGACAGACAGACAGACAGACAGACAGACAGACAGACAGACAGACAGACAGACAGACAGACAGACAGACAGACAGGGTGAGAATGACAGACAGACAGACAGACAGACAGACAGACAGACAGACAGGAGACAGACAGACAGACAGACAGACAGACAGACAGACAGACAGACAGACACGACAGACAGGGTGGAGAATGAGACAGACAGACAGACAACAGACAGACAGACAGACAGACAGCCAGACAGACAGACAGAAACGACAGACAGATAGACAGACAGACAGACAGACAGACAGACAGACAGACAGACAGACAGGGTGAGAATGACAGACAGACAGACAGACAGACAGACAGACAGACAGACAGACAGACAGACAGACAGACAGGGTGAGAATGACAGACAGACAGACAGACAGACAGGGTGAGAATGACAGACAGACAGACAGACAGACAGACAGACAGACAGACAGACAGACAGACAGACAGACAGACAGACAGACAGACAGACAGGGTGAGAATGACAGACAGACAGACAGACAGACAGACAGACAGACAGACAGACAGACAGACAGACAGACAGACAGACAGACAGGGTGAGAATGACAGACAGACAGACAGACAGACAGACAGACAGACAGACAGACAGACAGACAGACAGACAGACAGACAGACAGACAGACAGACAGACAGACAGACAGACAGAGAGAGAATGACAGACAGACAGACAGACAGACAGACAGAGACAGACAGACAGACAGACAGACAGACAGACAGACAGACAGGGTGAGAATGACAGACAGACAGACAGACAGACAGACAGACAGACAGACAGACAGACAGACAGGGTGAGAATGACAGACAGACAGACAGACAGACAGACAGACAGACAGACAGACAGACAGACAGACAGACAGGGTGAGAATGACAGACAGACAGACAGACAGACAGACAGACAGACAGACAGGGTGAGAATGACAGACAGACAGACAGACAGACAGACAGACAGACAGACAGACAGACAGGGTGAGAATGACAGACAGACAGACAGACAGACAGACAGACAGACAGACAGACAGACAGACAGACAGACAGACAGAGAGAGAGAGAGACAGACAGACAGACAGACAGACAGGGTGAGAATGACAGACAGACAGACAGACAGACAGACAGACAGACAGACGACAGACAGACAGACAGACAGACAGACAGACAGACAGACAGACAGACAGGCAGACACGACAGAGCCTTGAACTGCCTTTGATTATAAAACATGACATTTCCAGATTCAGACTATTGTTTAATTGACAGATGAAAGTAAACAACTTATTCTCCTTTCTGGGTTAATTATCAAAGTGGAATAAATATGTCATCTTGAATAATAAATATTCATTGTGTTATTATGTTGACACAATATGAATCTGCCAGAGAGAGAGAGAAAGAGGCCAGGCTGAATGCTAATTTCCTTTTCGTTTATACTGTTAATTAGGATCATAAACTATTCTGAACAAAAATATAAACGCAACTATTTCAAAGATTTTACTGAGTTACAGTTCACATAATGAAATCAGTCAATTGAAATCAATTCATAAGGTCCTAATCTAAGGATTTCACATGCCTGGGCCTGGCGTGCAACCCTGGTTGTCAGGTAAACATCAGTGATATCTAGCTCTGTAGATGGATATGACAGTCAGTCAGGTAAACATCACGTCAGGGTTAACTACCAGACTGAGAAATCATAGCGATGACTAACAAGGTTAGTTACAGCAGCCGTGATTTAACATTTACCTTTGCTTCCCAAAATGGTGTGTGTGTTGTGAGTGTGTGAGTGTGTGTGTGTGAGTGTTGTGTGAGCGTGTGTGTGTGTGTGGTGTGAGCGTGTGTTGTGTGGTGTGAGCGTGTGTGTGTGGTGTGAGCGTGTGTGTGTGTGTGGTGTGAGCGTGTGTGTGTGGTGTGAGCATGTGTGTGTTGTTGTTCTGAGTGTGTGTGTGGTTGTGTGTGTGATGTGAGTGTGTGTGATGTGAGTGTGTGTGTGTGTGGTGTGAGCGTGTGTGTGTGGTGTGAGTGCGTGTGTGTGTGGTGTGAGCGTGTGTGTGGTGTTGTTCTGAGTGTGTGTGTGGTTGTGTGGGTGATGTGAGCGTTGTGTGTGTGTGGTGTGAGCATGTGTGTGGTTTGTGTTCTGAGTGTGTGTGTGGTTGTGTGTGTGATGTGAGCGTGTGTGTGTTGTTGTTGTGAGTGTGTGTGTTGTTGTGAGTGTGTGTGTGGTTGTGTGTGT